>NC_090732.1:116900570-116913070 GCF_036898095.1 Palaemon carinicauda
GATCCAATGTAGTATTATCTGGCCAGCCAAAGGACCCAATAACTATCTAGAGATAGTATCTTAAAGGGAGTGTGATAAGATCTTAAAAACAGAAATGGCCTACTCGGATACAAAAAAAAAAAAAAGTGTTTACGCTCTTATCTATGTTGTAAAAAAAAAAAAAAAAAAAAAAAAAAAAAAAAAAAAAAAAAAAAAAAAAAAAAAAAAAAAAGATGCGTTGAACGATAATTTTCCTTTACCACTGAACAATTGCATTGCAGTAGTTAACCCCTTGAGCGAAGAAGAATTGTTTGGTAATCTCAGTGTTGTCATGTGTATGAAGGCAGAGGAGAACGTGGGAAGAATAGGCTATAGACTATTCGGTGTATGTGTAGGTAAAGGAAAAATGAGCTATAACCAGAGAGAAGGATCCAATGAAATACTGTCTGGCCAGTCAAAGGACGCCATAACTCTCTAGCGGTAGTATCACAACGGGTGTTAAAGGATGAATGTCATGTTAGATTAATTTTTTCTCGACTTACAGTGCTTTTGAAACGTAAAATTTCCTTAAATGTTTGTTACTACGAATAATAAGGACTAGCAAGCGTTTAAGGGCTAATTATGACTCAATAGAAGTCACTATCTAGCGACTTGGAGAAGAAAAAGGTGTGAATTAAACTGAAGGACTGAAGCTGAAGCAATGAATACTGTCCAAAAACAAATGAAAGAAACTTATGACGATACTTTTCAAAATTAAACTAATGGCTGTCTTCAACTAATCTCCAAAGGGTTTCCTCTATTTAAAAAGATCCGTGTTCTGACTGCACTGATTATACCCAGAAATGAATTTCCACTCACTTTCTTCAGAAAGCCTTTTTTCCAGAATATTGAAGATGAATGCCCAGTCACCATTTTTTTTTTTCATGTTCTTTCCGTTGTTTACATATTCATTTGTTCATTTAAGTCATCACTGCTTTAACCACGCAATGTCTTCCCCCAACCGTATCCTTTCACAAAGCAACATTAACTCTACAAAGTTTCATTCTTTCTTTTAATCTAATATCTACCCCATCCCTTCTATTTTCGACATCTTCATCAATTGGACCATGTAACAAGCGCAAATCCTATGATACGTGCCGATGCCATACCTCCCCCATCCTGTACACGTGCCTTTTTTTCGGTGCCACGAGGTTCCCTTTATCATCCCAAAGTCTGTTTCTTCTATCGGGAAAACATGAAATTTTAATTGCCTCAATCATGTTTGGTTGTGTTCGACAGCATGACAGACGCCATTATCGCTCTTGTCGGTCGCTTAGAGTAGGACTGTGGTTGTCCTACTTGGACCACCTAAATATAAACTACATAGCTCAACCCTTTGCAATGGGATATATATATATATATATATATATATATATATATATATATATATATATATATATATATATATATATATATATATATATATATATATATACATAAGTTTATTAACAAATTTGTACACTATTTAAAAAAAAAGTCATACAAAATTTGCTTCCTAGCTGTGTGGGATGTTGTTAAGTCGTCCATGTCAAAACAACAATGTGACAACAAAAATAAACGAATCCCTTGTTTATAATGTTAGGAGATAAGCAGTACAAAGAAATCGGAAGAGAATTACTGATAACACAGATGCCAGCTCATATATGTTCTTCATGCCAATGATGACAGCTTTTTGAATAACCTTTTCTTTATTTCACTGAAGATGTCTTTTTGAAAATTAAATTACTCTGCCTTATCTTCTACAATTAGAATGATTCCTAAACAATTGCAATCTAATCAGTCTAGATGAGGTTTTTTTTTGTATGTAAAAAGAGATTCGTTATAAGAATGTTTAAATGTAAGTATAAAAAATAGTTGTTCTTAGTCATTTTTTTATAACAAAGTTTTACATCACATTAATGGTACCTCTAAATAATGTCCGTATGCTGTGTTTGTCGGTATGATTAGCTTAATGTAAAAAAAATTATAGCAGTTGACATTTAAGCGCAGTTTGTTTTAGATTCATTACATTTAATATTACAATCAATAAAACATTTTTGTGGATCATGAGGACGAGTACATCTGCAGACTTTAAATGTCTCAATTGAATGCAATATAATTAGTTTCCTCACCTTAATTACATACTCTACGTAATAAGAAAGCTTTTCGTTTTTATATATTTACAGTATGCATATATGACTAAATAGCGATGAATACCAAGTGTTTTTCACAATATTTTTTTTTATTTATTTATTTATTTCCTATGCTGATTTGAATAAAAAGCCTTAGAAGGCAGCAGTAGGATACTCGAACTATGCATGTGCAGGCTTATCAAATGTTGCACTTTCTCGTTTACCTGTAAATAAAATCCATATAAAAAATAAAATAAATATGCTACCTTACAGGGATTTATTTTGATTCTCCATCCGAATGCTTATGGTGCAGATGGACACAGAATTTCCTAGCGCACCTCCCTCTGAGGAAGTGAAGCCTGTCAAACCAACCTTGCTGACCAGCGAGTTCTTATGCCAACCGCTGCCCACCACCTCTGTCTCCTTCCCCCACACTATCTGTTTGATTACCACCTGCCAAGTAAGGGTGTGACAGGTTGCACTTCCTCAGAGCAACGTGTGCCAGGAATTCATGCGTCCAACTGTACCTGCAGTAAATTTTCACTTTGATTTTGTTGAATTAAGCCTATAATTTTGCACCTGGTAATTAAATAACTATGGTGGGAAATACTTTCATCAGAATTTTGATATTATTACTACTCGAAATAGGCAAATGTGTTATTTTTTACGGTTATTATCGTATCCTCTCTCTCTCTCTCTCTCTCTCTCTCTCTCTCTCTCTCTCTCTCTCTCTCTCTCTCTCTTCATTCACATGTAACAAGTCTGAAAAAGTATTAAATTTGCTAGGGCCACAAGCGGAGAGAGTAGCTGTAATGAATTACCCTAGCGGTAATTACATAAACAGACACTGTATGCAAGCAGAATTAAATGGAGGAAAAATTAAACATTACATTTATAAACTTGGAAGCGTTGGCATGAATAATACAAAAAGAAAAAAAAGTTTTCGAACAGCAAAAGTAATGGAAGACTTAAGGTAATGGCCAATGTTACATCATGACACCTCGACAAAATAAAGATATCGAGGCACAGAGGGCGCTAATGGATGCTATAGTCAATTTCTTTTAGCGATGCAGATTTGCACCGACTCGCAGCGGTGCCCTTTTAGCTCGGAAAAATTTCCTGATCGCTGATTGGTTGGACGAGATAATTCTAACCAAACAGCAATCAGGAAACTATTCCGAGCTAAAAGGGCACCGCTGCGAGTCGGGGCAAATAAGCCTCGATAAAAGAAATGGACTATAGTAGCTGTTGGGAGGAAACTTAGAGAAGATGACTAATCAGGATTTTTTTCAGGAAATTACCACTACGAGCCAATCTTGTTCACATCTTCGGAACGGCCAATAACGTTACAATGAAAACCCTGAATCCAACGGCACTCATTCCAACATGTCTGTTGACATGGGAATCCTTATAATAATTTTTTTTTTGGGAGTACTAGGCTTGGAATCGAATACAACGCCAAGAGTTATTAAAAAAAATAAATAAATAATTGGGCGTAGTGCTATTGACGCCATAAATTGTAGAGAGGGGATGACATGCAAGATATGTGTTCGATAAACTAGGTGTTTTTCGAGTTCGTCCTAAAAAAACTATAATTTACAGCTTTATAGAACAACAAAAATTTAACTATTTTAGAATAAAGACAATTCCGGTCAAAGAAATCGACATTGAAAATTCTCTCTCTAAGCTTACACCGTAACGAACATGGCAGATTATGTATGTCAGTAGTTACAAAATATTGTTCTTTAGGTAAACATGTGATGAAAAAAATAATCGTCTACAAGACTTGAAAAACTGCACAATTGTCTTGATTATGTCTTTGTTTTCAATGAATTATCACCAGTAGCGTAGCCACAAATCTTTAAAGGCGGTGTCCACCACAACTTTCAAAGCTAAACATTTGGGAAGAGATTCGAAAATGGGACGAGGTTTCACAATATTAAAATATAAGTGTCAACTCACCGCAAAGAGCGCGAAGTGGTTGCTTTTTTTTTAATTGCTTTAATAGAGTTTTGAGTTCCTTGATTTTCGTTTTAATTGTTATTGCCTTTATGTTTAATCTTGCAACTTTCTTCCCAAGACAGAGAGGGATAGAGAGAGGGGGTGGGGTGTCCGGACCAGAGGACCCGGGCCTGGTTACGCCTCTGATTAACATTACGCGCCATCAACTGTTCCCAAAACCCGGCATTTAGGCCTACAGTATGTGAGCTTAACTTAAACTCATCGGTTAAAGCCAACTCACTTTGTGAAAAGTAACTCCAAATCGATAACCTATTAACCTATCGGTCCTCAAGTGGAAGTGATCACCTGTGGGTGTCTGTGCTTGGTGTGTCTGCTTTATGACTGAAAATATACTAATTCAAATTTCTTGTATTCTTTCAAATCTATTTTCATATGAAAAAAATGATAGTTTTCTTTTTTTTACTAACTATTTTTATTTGTATTTATTTATTTTTTTTTTTATTTTTTTTTTTTTTTTGCATGCTCCTTCCACAAGAATTTGCAGATTTAAAACTCAAATTTCCAGCTTTGGACAGGATTTTGGTGATACAAGTAACAATCAACAAATGTTTCAGAAATAATTCACATAGACTGCTTCTTTGTTTCATAAAGAATCCATGATTCATACTTGATTATGGATTGTTTTGAGGTTAATGAAGTAGACGCTTAACAGGCTTCTCAACAAAATACCTCTATCTCGTTGGGTATTATTTTTCAATCAATAGAATCAAGGCCCTCTATTCTAGAGTATATTTAAAGGACCTTGAATAGAGGTATTGATCTTATACTCCAATCCACTCTCCTCCATAAGGGTTTATGCTTTATCCTCTCCATCATTGCATTTTTCCAGTTTTTTTTTTTTTTTTTTTTTTTTTTTTTTTTTTTTTTTTTTTTATGGTCTGGCTTCGCTTGACCTCATACTTGAAACGGTGCCCCTGGAGGACGAGTCCTCTCCCGAACTGCACCGGGATTAATCTTCCGTATGTCACGCACGTCTCTTCTCTCCTCCTAGTGAAGTGTTTCGTCCATTTCCTAGAATTATCTCTTGGGCTTGCTGGATCCCATCTCTCTCTAGAAAGAGAGAGAGAGAGAGAGAGAGAGAGAGAGAGAGAGAGAGAGAGAGAGAGAGAGAGAGAGAGAGAGAGAGAGAGAGAGAGAGATACTCTTTTGTCGATCAGCTCTCCAGGCAATATGGCAGCAATTTCTTTTTATTTGAACAATGCTCTTACCACAAGCATTTGCAATGTTTGCCATTCTACACACTTTGCCAAGTCAGACGATTCATTCTCACGATAAAGGTTAAACTTTGCGATGATATATAAACATGCCTTGGTATATCGAAGGCATTATTTTCAAAATTTGGCACCTGAACTCTTGCCTATTAACTTTTAAACGTAGTCGACTGCATTCCATACAGGCATATCTGAAAATTTACTTAATACTGCAAAGGCAAGGTTAAATAATTTCCATGAAATTCGATATATTGACTAACAGTTACCTACATACGATAGTTCTTTAAGAATAAAAATGAAAGCGACATTCCTTGATGTTTTATTTGCCTTTATACCTTGATTATAAAAAACATAAATGCATCTAGAAAGCATAAAGCATCGTATATTTTATTGTTTGTTATCACAATTATAATTCGTTATCATAATTCACAATGCGTTCTATACAATAACCAATATAGAAAAGAAGAGAGTACAACCACACACATACACACACACACACATACACACACACACACACATATATATATATATATATATATATATATATATATATATATATATATATATATATATACATATATGTATACAGTATATATATATATATATATATATATATATATATATATATATATATATATATATATATATATATATAAACACACACACATATATATATATATATATATATATAGATATAGATAGATAGATAGATATACACTACACACACACACATATATATATATGTATATATATCTATATATAGATAGATATATAGATATACACACACATATATATACACTACTAATTACTGAATTTTAGTTTGTATCTAAATAAATCTGTATAAATAGTTTTCTTCTAGGCAAAATCTCTTGCACGGTACACACACACACATATCTATCTATCTATCTATCTATCTATATATATATATATATATATATATATATATATATATATATATATATATATATATATATATATATATATATATATATATATATATATATATATATGTATATATATATATATATATATGTGTGTGTGTGTGTTTGTGTGTGTGTGTGTATTATCATCATCTCCTCTTACGACTATTGACGCAAAGGACCTAAATTGGATTTCGCCAATCATCTCGATCTTGAGCTTTTAAATTAATACTTCTCCATTCGCTCTCTCCTACTTCGCGCTTCATAGTCCTCAGCCATGTAGCTCTGGGTCTTCCAACTCTTCTAGTGCTTTTTAGAGCCCAGTTGAAAGTTTGGTGAACTAATCTCTCGTGGGGAGTACGAAGAACATGCCCAAACCATTTCTATCTACCCTCACCATCTCATCCACTTATGACACTCGAGTAATTTCTCTTGTAGTTTCATTTCTAATCCTGTCCTGCCATTTAACTTCCAATTTGTTCCAACACGAATACTTACCGAGAATTACTTCCTTAGGAGGGTCCTTGACCTCTCTCAATCTCGACCAAGATTTCCCGCGTTACCCCCCCCCTATCTCGCTCCAGATAGTTTCTACCCCCGCCGCCAGGATAAGCCCTGCGGCCCGGATTAGGGCAGGTCACTGCTTTCCCGGGTCAGGATGCTCATTAAGTTCTTGGTCGTGAGATGTGAAACATCTCACCCTCTCGCTTAACTCTCGATCCTTTGGCGCGTTGTGATCCCACGTGTTTCCAGTGTGGGGACTTGTGTTTTTTCTGCGATAGTGCGTTTTCGCAAAGTGTTCTCAGTACGTTCCCCTTGCGTATATCCAGTGTTCCTGTAACTCGTTAGTGTTGGCCCTTCGTGTGCGAACGATGGAGCATGTGCGTCGTTGTCCTGGTCCTAGAGCAGGAAAGTCGTGTGGGGCTTTCCTCTCTAAGCCAGAAGTGGACCCTCATTCCCTTTGTTCCACGTGCAGGGGTAAAGTTTGTTCCTCCTTGGACACGTGTCCCGAGTGCGTGAGCTGGGACGGCATTCAGTGGGTACGGTATAGTACCAAGAAAAAGAAGTCGTCGAAGCGTTCCCCCAAGAAAGTGAGTGGCGTGTCCTCTTTACAGTCGGTCAGTGATCGGTCCGACGAAGCCTCGGCCTCTCCATCTCCTTCGCAGAGGAGTGGGCAACAAGCCCCCAGTGTTATTGTTAGCCATAGTGTTCTCCCCGGTGAACCCAGTGTGAGGGAGGAACCAAGGGCTGGCCCCTCTGGAGAGAACGGAAGGACCGCTAGTGCTTCGGGGGAATCGGGCCACGTGGCAGGGGATCTCGCTTCCTCAGAAGACCCAGTGTGGGGCAGTGTGGCTATTTCAGACTCCCCCCCGCCCTCGTGGGCCGGTGCGTCGGGTTCTCCCCCGCCAGAGGACAATCACGCTAGAGTTCGTCGCCCGAGTAGCGATGCCTTCGGGTGGAAATTGCCGAAGACTCCGGGGAGGTCACCGCTAAGGATGGACGTGTCCCTGGGTCCCTGGCCTCCTAGCAGGGACAGAGTAGACTCGGTGCCCTCGATATCTACAGCAGTTCCCGAGGACTTCCTCCAGCACCCTGTCTCGGACGGTCGACGGCGAAGAGCCTCCCCCACGCATCACTCGGGCAGTCGTTACGCGAGGAACGTGGCTCCCTCGGACTCTTCGGAAGCAGACTCATCCTCCGGGGGAGAACGCAGGGAGAAACGGCACC
The DNA here is from genome assembly GCF_036898095.1 of Palaemon carinicauda. Classification (NCBI taxonomy): domain Eukaryota; kingdom Metazoa; phylum Arthropoda; class Malacostraca; order Decapoda; family Palaemonidae; genus Palaemon; species Palaemon carinicauda. The sequence goes on from NC_090732.1 coordinate 116,908,581, forward strand.
GGAAGAGAGAGCGGACCGATAGTGATCGTTCCCGCTCCAGGTCGAGGTCGCGGCACAACAGGAAGCGCCCACGCTCTCACTCCCGTAAGAACAAGAGGGAGGTCTCTCCCGGCGGCGGCGAATGGGTCTACGTCCCCTCAGGAGAGTCCAGAAAGCACCGCTCTCCAGACTCTCAGTCCAGTGAACAAGCCTCTAGGTTGTCACTGCCTACATACAACCTGGAACCGCTCGACCTGCCACGCAAGAAGGACCTCGCTCTCAGGCACAAGTCCTCAAGGCCTCCGGTTCACCCCGCCCAGCGGGGGGAAGCGCGCTTCCGAGAAGACAGCCCGACCGAACCAGCCCAGCTGGGTCGGTCGTCGAGCAGGAAGGACCGGTTTCCGGGGTCGGGTCTCCCCACCGGGACCGTGTCCTCCGCTTCCAGAGCCTTGGGGCAGTCGAAAGGCCTCCCGGAGTCGGTGGCCCCCGCCCTACGGTGAGACCCAACCGCGTACGGTGCGCCCTACGGTTGTGGGACGTCCTCCCTGGGACCGAGAAGAGAACGGCCAGTTTACCGCCCAAGCACGGCGCCCCTCCGCCAAGCCGAGGCCTCGGTCGACGGAGGCGAGGCTTCCCCGTTGGAGGACTCCGCCTACAGAAGGGTGGTAGGCCTCATCAGAAGGCTCCATGGAATTCCGGAACCCTCGGCGCCTAAGGTGAATGCCTGGAGGTCGAGCCTCTTGAGATATACTCACCGGGACGTCCTTCCGAAGTCCTCCCTGGCCCTGCCTCTCGCCCCAGACCTAGTACTGGGACAAGAATACATCGACAACTTGGTGGCCAGCAGTGCGGAGGCCCCCAAGTCCCAGAGTGCCTCCAAACTCCTCCAGGGTCTCAAACTACAGGGCAAAGTTTATATCCCGGAAGGACGGCGCCCAGGCCCCTGTAGGGTGGACCCAGCCTTGGACATCCTAGGACAAGGCGGCTCGGACGAAAGGGCCTATTCAGCCCCTGTGTCCTTCTCGCCCTCTGAAGCCGGCATGATGGAGGAGATGTCAAGGGATATGGTTAACGTCTCCTCATGGCTGGACTGGTGGGCCTCCACGTTGGTTAATGTACAGGCCTCCACAGACCCCGACGACCCTGAGCAACAAGGTCTCCTGTCGGACCTTCTCACCTCCGGGGGGAAAGCCCTCAAGTTTATGGCGTATCAGGCACTCTCCTTGACGGCCAACTGGGTCCTTCGAAAGAGGGACAAAGTGCTTTCCAAAGTGACAAGAAAAATCCCGGACAGAGAGGCTCGAGTGATTCGTACCCTACCCCTAGGAGGCGAGTCCCTGTTTCCGTTGAAGGAACTAGAAGTGCTGATGGAGAAGGTGTCCAAGAGGAGAGAGGCCAACGTCCCCAAGCAAACATCCTCCAGGAGGCCTCCTTACAGGAGGTCAGTCTCGGATAGTGCCGTGACCCCTCAGGCTATCCCCAGCTCTTCGAGGAGGGACGCCCCCGCCTCCTCCTGGACATCAACTCCACAGCCCTCCCGCAGGGGAGCTCCAGCTTCTGCCAGCTCCTTCAGGTCAGGTTACTCCGCCTCGAAGAGAGGCAGATCAGGCCGCCCCTCTAGGAGAAGGTAGAGGGAGAGGCCCCCTACTCCCGCCCAGGCCTCGGGTTGGGGGATGCCTCAGACCTTATTGGCAAGCATGAAAACGCATGGGGCGGATGCTTGGACGGTGTCCGTCCTGAAAGAAGGCTACAGGATCCCCTTCATAGCGGATCCACCCCCTCTTATTCCAGCCACCCAGACAGAATGGTTAGCTCCCAGGGACCCGTTGAAAAGGGCTACCCTGCAAAAAAGAAGTTTCCTCCATGTTGGAGAAGGGAGCCATGGAAGAAGTCCTTCTCCCAGGGCCAGGCTTCTACAGCCGCCTGTTCCTGGTGGAGAAAGCAACGGGGGGGTGGAGACCGGTGATAGACCTGTCGGCCCTCAACAAGTTCGTCAAGAAGACGGACTTCAAGATGGACACCCCAAAATCCGTCCTGATGTCCTTGAGGGAGAAAGATTTTATGATGACGGTCGACCTCAAGGACGCGTACTTCCAGATTCCGGTCCACCCGTCGAGTCGGAAGTTCCTCCGGGTAAAATGGGGCTCCCAGATCCTGCAGTTCAGGACCCTCTGCTTCGGACTGTCGACGGCCCCTCAAGTGTTCACGAGGGTCTTCGCGACAGTCTCAGTATGGGCTCACGAACGAGGTATCCGCCTCATCAGATACCTGGACGACTGGTTGCTCCTTTCCAGCTCAAAGGCCCTCTTGGAAGAGCAAGGAAAGGACCTCCTCCGGTTCTGCAGGAGTCTGGGAATCATTATCAACCTGGAGAAATCGAACCTAACTCCATCCAACAGAATGGGGTACTTGGGGATGACGTTGGACACCGTGCAGGGGAAGGCCTTCCCCTCGGAAGACAGGATACAGAACCTCATCAAGATCATTCAGCCGTTCCTGTCGGGGCTTCCCAGGAAAGCGAAAGACTGGCAGAGGCTGATAGGTCACCTGGTCTCATTAGAGAAGCTGGTTCCCCAAGGGAAGATACGGCTCAGACCCGTACAATGGAACCTCAAGGCTCTATGGTCCCAGACAGGCTCTCAGAAAACATCGATTCCGGTCCTTCCGGACACGGAGGCAGCCTTAAATTGGTGGTGATGCCAGTCGAACTCCCTCAAGGGGATGCCCCTCGGGTCCTGTCCCCCCGAGTTTCTCCTGTTTACAGACACCTCCAGCCTAGGGTGGGGAGCTCACCTGCGGGAGGAAATAGCAAGCGGGACCTGGTCGGAGACCGAAAAGCAACTCCACATCAACGTCCTGGAGCTAAAAGCAGTACAAAAGGCATGTCTGCACTTTGCAAGTCGGTTGAAGGGAAACACCGTGGCCCTAATGTGCGACAACGCCACGGTGGTAGCCTACATCAAGAGACAAGGTGGCATGAAGTCGAAGGAACTGTGCGACCTCACCGTAAACATCCTGCATTGGGCGGACAAGCACCAGGCAACACTGCTAGCAAGGTTCATCCCCGGGAAAAGGAACGTGCTAGCCGACGGACTCAGCAGGATAGGTCAGATAGTAGGGACAGAATGGTCCCTACACCCAGAAGTGGCCAGACTCATCCTTCAACGCTGGGGCTCCCCGGTGATGGACCTCTTCGCAACAAAGCTCAACGCCAAGTTACCGGTTTATTGCTCCCCGGTATCAGACGAAGGAGCAGCCCTAGAAGACGCCTTCCAGCACAGGTGGGACAACCTGGACGTATATACCTTTCCCCCCTTCACGCTGCTAAGGCAAGTGCTCAACAGAGTAAGAACCTCCCAAAACCTAAAGATGACTTTGGTAGCGCCCTGGTGGCCGGAGAGAGAGTGGTTCGCGGATCTGAAGGACCTGGCAAGCCACCCGCCATGGCCTCTGCCCCCCAGGTCAGATCTACTGAGTCAACCTCACTTCCTCAAGTTCCACGACAACCCTCTCTCTCTTCGCCTTCACGCCTGGAGACTATCGAGCGACTCCTGAAGAAGGAGGGGTACTCCTCCTCCACAGCTAAGAGGATGTCCCTATACCTAAGAAAATCCTCTACCGTGGTCTACCAGGCGAAGTGGGCCGCCTTTACGAAATGGTGCGCGACAAAACACATAAGACCTCTTAAAGCCTCGGTCCCTGACATAGCTGACTTTCTCGTGTACCTTAGGGATAAAATAGGGATGTCAATCCCAGCTATTAAAGGAGTACGAGCAGCCTTAGGCCAAGTCTTTCTCCTGAAAGGCATAGACCTGGGGACCTCGAGACACATAGGGATGCTGATTAGAAGTTTCGAACAATCCTGTCCTCCTCAAGCCAGGAGAGTGCCCAGATGGGACCTGGCCAAGGTCCTGAAAATGTTGTGTCGTCCTCCCTTTAAACCACTCAGAGATATCGGGGACAAAGATCTCACCCTCAAGACAGTCTTCTTGCTAGCCTTGGCTTCGGCTAAGAGAGTAGGTGAGATCCACGGTCTCTCCTACGACGTGGCACACTCCAAAGGGTGGAAGGAGGTATCCTTCAAGTTCGTACCCTCCTTTGTAGCAAAGACTCAGAACCCAGCAGTCTGGGACCCGAGGTTTGAAGGTTTCTCAATTCTGGCCATCCCCAAGACAGGCAATACGGAAGACCTGAAGTTATGCCCAGTCAGGACGATCAGGAAATACCTGGAAAGGACGGCTCATCTCCGCCCAGGTGCCAAGAACCTCTTCGTCTCGTCAGGCGTTAATAAGAAGCAAGTGTCCAAGAACACTATTTCCTTCTGGCTGAGACAAGTCATCACTAGGTCTTATGAAGAAGACAAGGTGGCAGTACCAGGCACTCCCCGTCCCCATGACATCAGAGGCCTGAGCACTTCCTTGGCCTTTGAGAGAAACATGGCAGTGGGGCAGATCCAACAGGCCGGCACTTGGTCACACCAGTCGACCTTCACGGCCCACTATCTCAAAGAC
>NC_090732.1:116920570-116923070 GCF_036898095.1 Palaemon carinicauda
TAAACCTTCTTGTATATAGCATGTGTTTAAATAAAGTTTATTATTATGTTATTATTAGGACTATCTTACCATCCACTTTTATTACCCTATTCTAACATTAATTACATTAGTCCCACAGAAATGAGATCCCTACGGCAAGAGACAAAAAGACCAGATTTTAAGGCTATTCTTTTTAAATTACTTCCCCATTTTTATATTGTATGTACTTGTAGCTAAAACAAAATCAGAAAAAGTTGGATGCCATCATTTAAATCTATAGCTTTTGTATTGTAGGTTTACAGGTAATCAGGGTTGAGTTGATTGCTTTCGATATTCATGATTACATAGTAATTAGCGAAAAGTGACGATTAAGTCATCAGCAAGATAGAAGTTAATAACCCAGACAAATCTGATAAAAAAAAATTCCAAGTTATGAGACCCAAACTCCGGCGGAAATTCTAAAATCAACTGTGCCTAGACAACTTTAGTTTTCGGTCCGCCCCATTGTCAACAAGAGTTGAAGAGCCACGAAAATATAAATTTTAAACAATAAAATTCATCGACACTTACGTGATCCAGAAGTCATGAAGTAGTCTGTGTCTGTATTCACTATTTGATGACATTATTAAGACTAAACACTAACACTATTGTCGAAAAATAAGACGCAAACTACGAATCAGCGGAATCACGACATCAAAGCAGAAAATTAGCGTTGAAGTAGCAGTAAGCAGTAGTAGTAGTTCAGTGTTAACACGTCGAGGCATGGTCTTTGCAACGGTGCTTCTGGTGGTAGTGGAAGACCGCAAAGACCATGACAGAAAATGAGAACATAGTACATATTATTGGTAAATATCAACAAATGTTGGAGTTTATAAAAAAAAAAAAAAAAAAAAAAACGATCCAACGGCCCCTTTTGAACAATAGAGTTACCAGTTTTGCCCATTTGAAGATTATCGGTCCCTCTGCCTGGCTGCCATGTTTGCTCGCAATGAAGCATTCTTGGATGGCTCAGCGGTGCACGATTTAGTGATAATCTCGGTGATATTTTTTTATAACAATGACAGCTATATAACGAACGGAGAGTGTTATAAATACAATATTTTTTTTTTTAAATGGATAAGATTACAATTGGTTAGTTGGTTGTATCAATAACTGAAGAATGCCAATGAAAGTCAAATAACAACCAACAACAAACGTTAATGAATGTTCCTATTCAAAACACAACATTTGAAGAATAACGGTTTCTCCATCGAATGGGGCCGCTCTTTTTTAAAAGCCCCAAAGGCCTAAATGTTTTATTAAATATGATTAAAACAAACCATTACAGTGCTGGTGATAAAAAAAATAGCATAAAATAGTTTGTGAGCAAAAGAAAAAGGGATTTATTGGCTTCTTATGGCATCACTTATCAGGCGGTTGAATCGGTGGAACTTCATAAGTTCAAACTTTTTGCATATGCTTTTCTGTTAAACAGGTTGACGAAAGTCTCGTTGCACAGTTTCTTATATGACTGGTAGGCCTATATATCAAAATTGTTACAATCCTAATCTTGAAATATTTCATATTCATTCGTTACATACATAGTTTATTTGTTACTTTCCTCACTGGGCTACTTCCCCTATTGGAGCCATCAGGCTTCGGGTATGTAGAATTCTTCTTCTCCAGCCAAGGATGTAGCTTGGGTGATAATGATACATACATATACCAAGGCACTTCCCCCAATTTTGGGGGGTAGCCGACATCAAACAAATGAAACAAAAAAGGGGACGTCTCCTCTCTATGTTCCTCCCAGCCTGACAAAGGACTCAACCGAGTTCGGCTGGTACTGCTAAGGTGGCACAGCCCACCCTCCCACATTATCCACCACAGATGAAGCTTCATAATGTTGAATTCCCAACTGTTGCTACCTCCGTGGTCATCCAAGGCACCGGAGGAAGCAGCAGGGCCTACCGGAACTGCGTCACAATCGCTCACCATTCATTCCTATTTCTAGCACGCTCTCTTGCCTCTCTCACATCTATCCTCCTGCTTTTCCAACTAGGGTTGTAGTTATTATTATTATTATTATTATTATTATTATTAAATGCTAGGCTACAACCCTAGTTGGAAAAGCAGTATGTTATAAGCCCAGGGGTCCGGACAGGGAAAATAGCCCAGTGAGGAAAGGAAATAAGGAAAAACAAATATTTTAAGAATAGTAACATTAGAATAGATATTTCCTATATAAACTATAAAAACTTTAACAAAACAAGAGGAAGAGAAACCAGATAGAACAGTGTGCCCGAATGTACCCTCAAACAAGAGATCTCTAACCCAAGATAGTGGAAGACCATGGTACAGAGGCTATGGCACTACCCAAGACTAGAGAACAATGGTTTGATTTTGTAGTGTCCTCCTAGAAGAGCTGCTTACCATAGCTGAAATCTCTTCTACCCTTACCAAAGGGAAAGTTGTCATCGAACAATTACAGTGCAGTAGTTAATCCCTTGGGTGAAGAAGAATTGTTTGGCAATCCCAGTGT
>NC_090732.1:116933070-116955570 GCF_036898095.1 Palaemon carinicauda
GGATGAAGGTCATCCTCTGTACTCTGATCAATGAACACGAAGTGCACTCTTGCAATATTGGATTCACTTCACACCACCCAAGGAGGGTTACCTTTGAATTCAATTTGCGCGGGACGGGGAAACAGAAAGATGTAATTTCGACTGAATTTTTTGAAGATATTAGCACTAAAGGCCAGTCAATTGTTCGAACACTTATTTATAGCTAAAAGATAAGCTGAACCTAAAGGTAAACCTCCAAAGGAAAATCCAATCACACTGGTTAATTTCACATTTTTTATCACATTTCAGAAAAAAAACCTTCAGACCTTTAACTCTTTAATACTCTAATTACCCTTCGAAATAACACACTTGCAATAACCAAGGACATAAAGATGCAACTTGGGGATCGAGTACAGTTTCGATGTCGGATCTGGAGGGGAGTGCGTTTCTGAGACGTATCGAGCCCTGCTTTAGGGCGAACAGGGCAAGGAAGTTTGGTGGACGGGCGTGGGTGCAGAGTGCCGAACCTCAGGTATGGACGTCGTACCAATCCCTCTGGAATACGGGCTGCCTCGGCTTGTCCTTCTCCTTCCAGGCTGACACCAAACTGGTCATGGAGTTGGTGGCACCGTGGTTGACCACGCCTCCCAAATTTCTGAAAATAAGAAGATACAATGTTACACCTTTCTTGTAAATAAACAAAGGCTGCATTACAACAGTTTAGGAGTATAATGTGTAATCACTTCAAAACACCTAAATTGGTAAATTGATATGAATAGTTCCATACAAATCTAACCATTTATATAATGATGAGCGTTTCTCCCTTGCTAGGCAGCAGGATAAACTCTCATCTTTAGATACCACTACTTTATTTCCGTCCACTCGTATCATAACAAGGTAGTTTGAAATTGTTGGAATGATCACATACACATGCATGTATAATCTGCGTATATGTAAAATACATTACTTGCCATAATATGTCTCTATTTTGCATTCATACATGCAAAACACTTCTTGAATGCATGTAAAACACTTTTCCTCTATTTTCTAAGAATTATATCTACCGACACTGTGGACAATCTAGATTCAAACCATTGTCCGTCTCGATTATCTTTGTTTATCGATGGCATTTCACATGCAAAGACAAACAAGTACATGCAAACACACAAACCTAGTTTTGTTTCGTGACAAACAAACGGGGATTATGTTAATATATTTCTCCTTAAAACGATGAAAAATTCATGTCTAGATAGAGAGAGAGAGAGAGAGAGAGAGAGAGAGAGAGAGAGAGAGAGAGAGAGAGAGAGAGAGAGAGAGAGAGAGAGACTGCGAGGAACTCACGGTTTTTCAGATTTTACAGGAAAAAATGAAATGAATGTGTTCGAAAAGGAGTGATTCACCCTAATAGCCTCCAAATAGACACAAACAAATAAACATCTTCAGAAGAGTGCAAAAGCAATTTCCATTCTTATTTCTTAAGAGCAGAGACCAAAGACGAGCAACCAAATTTCATTTCTAGCTTTGGTCGAAAGAGAGTAAGAAAAATGGAAAAGGAAGAAAGACGAACAGTGTTTTATCACAACGGGAGCAATACGTCTCCTTTTAGGAAGAGATGCTGAAAAAAAGAAATACGAGAATTCAAAAGCTTATCAGCAGAACGAGAGTAACAATAACTGAAATGTTAATACTAGAATGATTTGCAACCATTGTGTAATATATCTTTTACTGGAATTTCATATAGATTCGATTTGTGCCCTAAACATAATATCGAACAGGCTGGTCTACCACTCTTATCTTGGTTCAGTCCAATTCTTTTTAGTACACTTACAATGTTTTTCTTCGGGCCTGGAATGCCTACTGTATACATTTTGAGTTGTCCCTCCAGGGTCACTCAGAAAATATCTGGAATTTTTGTCGGCAGTTGCTCGTCTCTTTCAGATATGGAAACAGAAAACAAGTAATAGAAGAAAGGAAAAAATAGGGAGTGTAAGCTTTGGGCAGGATGATAATGACAGGAGACTATGGCATGTGAGTCAAAAGTAGCAATAAGTGTATACATACATACATATATATATATATATATATATATATATATATATATATATATATATATATATATATATATATATATATACAAATATATATATATATATATATAAAACCGGTGCATTTCAATGACGAATTTCACAAATGAATCTGTTCGTAGCAAAATCCGTGACTAACAAGAATTGTTAGATTTTGTTAGCACGTCAAGTGTAGGTCGCGGGCAGAACAAGTTGGTTAGCGAAATCATCCAATAGTTATGTGAAAACTGAAATGATCCCCAAAACTCAGTGAAGTGTGAAAGACGAATGCATAAAAAATAAAGATGGTCGAAGCTTGTAAAATAAAATGCTTTTACAGTGATTTTAAAGTAGGTTACGAAGTAAAACCTTGAGAAATGTGGAGAAATGCAGTTTCAAAATGGTTAGCAGAGATTAAGGGATAGATTAACATTTTGTAGTGGACATATTCATGCGCAAAGATTGGATGAAGGAAGTTAAACTGGTGAACAGAATTTATAATTCGTAAGTTTTAGGAAGGAGGAGAAAGAAAAACCTAGGAAAGTTTGGGTGTGGCATTAAGATTACGTAAGATTGCGCACAAGATGGAAATAAATAGTGCACTATAGGTTGGAGGTAGTTCGAAGCGCTGATGATGATAATTGTCTCTAGTCGTATAGGGAGCCAAATGTTTTGTAAGTTTTGTGCTCAGAGGTTCATCCACCACTTTTCAGTTAACGTGATATATATATATATATATATATATATATATATATATATATATATATATATATATATATATGTATGTATGTATATATAAATATATATATATATATATATATATATATATATATATATATATATATATATAAATCACCTCTTTCTGATTGAGAGTACCTTACCATGGTAAAAGCGTTTGTGTATCGCCATGATCAGCAAAACTGAAATAGTCAGGGCCACCCATACTAGGTTAGTTTGCTGTGGGCGATCAGATGAAGAAACTAACCAAACTCCAAACGTGTATAATGACATGTCCAAGGCCTTTGTCCTGGAGTGTCCTAGAAACAGCTGCATTTGTTGTTGTTTTTTATATATATATATATATATATATATATATATATATATATATATATATATATATATATATATATATATACATAATATATATTATATATATATATATAATATATATATATATATATATATATATATATATATATATATATATATATATATATATATATATATATATAAACAACAACAAATGCGGCCGTTTCTAGGACACTCCAGGACAGAAACCTTGGACATGTCAGTATACACACACACACACACACACACACACACACACACACACACACACATATATATATATATATATATATATATATATATATATATATATATATATATAGTATGTATGCGCGAGCGCATAAGCTTACATAATCAAATCTACTACCACAGAATCCACATGAGTGTTAACTCTCAAACCACATTTTCCTTCTGCATGAATTCCTAGAGCTTCTGTGAAGATACAGTGTAACCCAATTCAGTTTCCAATCACTTCTTTGCCTTTTTTCCCCCATTTGTTGGCGCAAGACCTTATACAGTAAAACGGGAGCATCTGCCTTTACTGGAACAAGATCAAATAGATGTCTATTCTATATTTCTTTTACTTATCTTGTATCAAGATTAAAATTACAATAATAAATTCTATATTAATTATAATCAAATGAGAGGGCTTAAACAAATATACATGTATATATATATATATATATATATATATATATATATATATATATATATATATATATATATATATATATATATATATATATACATGCACACATATATAATATGATCATTTTTTACTAGTCAACTGCAGAACAAAGGCCCCAGACATGCCCTTCCACTTGCGTCTGTTTATGGTCTTTCTGTTCCAATCCACATCCGTAAGCTTTCTTAGCTCGTCAATCTATTGTTCCTCTTTCTTCTCCCGCTTCTTTTATTCTTAATGTCTATCCATTGTCTGTCATTCTCATTATATATACATGCATACATGTATATATATATATATATATATATATATATATATATATATATATATATATATATAATATACACGCGCACACACATATATATATATACATACATACATACATATATATATATATATATATATATATATATATATATATATATATATATATATATATATATATATATAAACAAGTATATATATCATTTATATAAATTAATTTGCCTCCTCTTTGGGATGAACAAACCTTGATAAAAACTTGGCTAATACAGAATAGAATTCCAATAAGCGTTTTATTTGTTTAATATCTCTGACTCACAGCGACAATTTTAGAAACCCAAAACCACTGCACTGCGTTTAGCACATGTTACTGGCCTTTTAATTACCAGAGATCGTTTGAAGGATCCAATACTGTCCTCAGAGAGTTAAGGAGTTGTGGCTGCTAATGCGATTTGTGATTGAATTTGCTTGTTCCCTTGGTTTTACTAACTTTATTTATCCATAAACTTACACCAGAAAATCGAATATCGGTATATGTCCAATATCTGCATGTCAACAAGCCTACAATTCAAACTCTTTGGCCACATTATACTTTTTATAATAACAATAATAATAATAATGATAATAAATTAAGTATAGTGATTTTTATCCTTAATATCAAATTCGCAAGTTCAAAAAAGATAGCCTCAAGATTTGTCTAGGACATAGGTTTTTGTTTGCATACATGTCTTGTAGTATTTTGCTTTCGTATAATAATCATCGTTATTTCCTAATATGCCCAAAACTAAGTGCACTAGAGAGAGAGAGAGAGAGAGAGAGAGAGAGAGAGAGAGAGAGAGAGAGAGAGAGAGAGAGAGAGAGAGAGAAATGAATTATCCTACAGAAAAAAAAGGCTTTCTAAATATTGCAAACCCGTTGAAAAGTACGTTATTTGCGTCAGATTCACAACTGATTCTTCCACCTATAATTAAACCAGTTTAAAAGTTATCCGCAAAAACAATTATAAATAAATCGACACATTTCAGGTTTTTAGGTAACATTCTACCTGTTTTAGGAGGTCAGTTTTTCAACTGAAAACTGAATAAAAAGGAATAAATTGTTTATAAGACACACCACAAAGGTACAATCTAAATGAAATACTCATCGTAAATTTAAAAATAAACATAAGTAAATACATGAAATAAAGTTACCAAGAATATAGAATGTTCATAAAGATGTTGATGCCAGGAATAAAATCATGAGAACTCTTAATTGTTAATAGATAATCATAAATGCAAATCAAGTTACGATGTAATTAGAAGTTTCAGCAATATGTAATAAAGTAAAGGTTACCGTAAAAAAAAAAAAAAAAAAAAAAAAAAAAAAAAAAAAAAAAAGTACAAGTGAAGTAAATAGTTACTCTGCATTCCCACAAAGCTGAAAAAATATAAATACGTGAAAAGAAGTTACTGTGATGGATAAACCCACACAAATTTGTGAATATGATGAAAAAAGGATCGTACCGCAAACTCAAAAGAATTCACACAATATTGTACATCTCAGATATAATCATTTTAAAAGCCAAAATATATAAATCAAGAAATGTGATAAAAAATTATCGTGGATATGTATGAACAAAATGTACCCGTAAATTCCATCTACAGTGACACAAAATACAAGCAAAGAAGAATAACTGGAAATCTATATCTCAATTTTCCCTTTAGATACAAAATAATCAATTGTGAATTAAAAAGAAAGTTACAGAATCACAAATAAATTTGAAAGTTCCTTTTAATGACTATGAGAAACACGAAGAGAGAGAGAGAGAGAGAGAGAGAGAGAGAGAGAGAGAGAGAGAGAGAGAGAGAGAGAGAGAGAGAGAGATTAATGATAATAAGTCCCAAGTTGGGCAAATAGAGAATGATGGAAGCTGTTGTTTTATCATTTTCGTTGTTGAAGATCGACTTATTTCTTTTCGCAATGTCACAAGAACCTCCTCCATCACTTTTATAGACTTTTCATTTCCTCTAAGAGTATTAATAGTGACAAGTCGTATATTTCTTCTCTTCTTATTCCGACAGAAAAAAAAAGTGTGACTTATTTCCTTTTTTTATATGAAAAAAATATACTCAGATGACTCTCCTTTTAGTCCACTGTTCATACCTCAAATCTATTAGATATTTTTTTTATGATTATTAGGTGCCTAATGAAATTTCAGGTCGTCTTCAAGATTACTTTACTATCTAATTATTATGTATTTGTTAACGCTTGAAACATCGGAATACAAAAAAAAAAAAAAAAAAAAAAAAAAAAAAAAAAAAAAAAAAAAAAAAAAAAAAAAAAAAAACAATTACAGAGGCAAGAAAAAATGATTATCAAATAAATGTTTTTCAGGAACGTAAACTTGTTTGACTCTTCTATACTCAGAGCACATAATCCCTACTAGGATGCCAGCCCCCGACAGAAACATACTTAACTAGAAAAACACTCTGAGAGTACAGACCTGCACCACGGCAGCTTATTTCTCGAAACCTGCTTGTCTTAGGGTTAATTCGGTCGACCTTTTGTTCGATCTTGACCTTTGACCAGACTTTCAAAATTGAATCACTTCCACGTCTAAACATAATAATTAATCCCTGAAAGTTTCACTATTTTAAGAGTAACAAAAAAAAAAAAGAAAAAAAAAATAAACTTCGTTGGCGGAGGTAAACCCACTCAACAACATATACATACACTCAATTTCACAAATTTCGCACTTTAACTTCAACAATAACTAATAACCCTTAATATGACAGCATATTGCTTCAACATCCAGATCAAGTCCTTTGTTCTTTCATTTCATTGTTATTAAAGACCGCACAAATCAATGGGAATCCACAACAGTTAAAGCTTCTCATTTATAAAGCCCTAATACATTCGGAGCTCATCTGCTTCTGACTGAATATACTGCACACAATGATTACAAGATTGTTTCGATGTTTTTTGTTTCAAGAAATTACTTACATCTTGGATCATGCAATAATTATGGATTTCGTTATGCGCCACCAATTGTGATGGATATGTTATTTTCAGGTCAATCACTCTTAGAATTAGGGGCGCACTCAATAAAGCGCAGACCTCCACCGTGGCAGCTTATTTCTCGACCTTTTGCTGACCCTTGACCTTGACATGTATCAATTGGCGTGGACTTTCATACACTCAAATATGAACCAAGTTTGAAGTCTCTGTGATAATGATGTCCAAACTTATGGCTGATTACGTGAATTGGAAATTTTGCTTGCCCTTGACCTTCCAAAATTTAATCATTTCCAGTTTTTTTTTTTACATAACAATCAATCCCTGTAAGTTTCATTATTCTACGATTAAAGTTGTGGCCAGGAAGCTGTTCACAAACAAACAAACATACATACGCACAAACAAGGGCGAAAACCTGACCTCCTTCTGACTTCGTTGGCGGAGATAATGAGGAATTCTATCATTTCCTCTGAATTGCAGAGAGAAGTTCTTTAATATAATCAGCCTGGCGGTGATGTTATTTAATGCCTGTCCAGGTCTCTTTGCTATAAAGCAGTAATTATTAGTTCCTAACAAGAAAGTTAACTATTAGCACATTCTTGCACCAATACTAGAAGGCAAGACGATCAATGTAATAAGCAGTCATGGACAGGTTCTGCATTCATAGCAACTGGGTCCTAATTTCTTTTGGCACAAGAAATTAGGGACATGACAGGCGGTAAGACATTTTGGCTCTAGAATTCCATTAGATGTAAAACCATATAGCATGCATTACTGACAGGAAGAAATAATTCTTTAATGGTTGTCGCTTTACTCTGGGACAAAGAACAAGCATAGCAGTCATTACTGCTTTGGAGTTACCACTTCTAAGGATAATTATTCTCCCGCGGGGAGGGAGGGCACAAAGAAAATGAACGAAAACTGTTATTGTCACTTTCTGACTTTGAAAAGATGAATCAACGCCCGTTTAACATGAATACTTACGAAGCAGGATCATCATCGATAATTAAACCTCTCCATATACACTGTGCCATTCCTTTTACTTTGTACGTCATTTAAGTAGTCCTCTCTTTTGCTTTTGATCCCAAGCTCCACTTAATCTAGCTAGCACTTTCTCTGTGTTCCTCTCGTCCTTCCTCTACCTAGAGGTGAGAAAAATAATCTTTTATCTGCCACTTGCCTCCCTCTATGAACATTACTATTCATAGCAACATCTCTGACTTCCATAGAATCTCATAACGTTCACCTTGCTAACATTCATGATTTACTTTCTATACTTGGATTTTCAATCAAATTGACAGGTTTTTGTGTTTGTACGTTCGTTTACTTGATGTATTTCTGCGAAACGAGTAAAGGGCTAGGACTAGAAACTCCTTTATACCAATATTTCTTCAGAAATGAAGATATAGGTCAATAGTCTAAGAAAAGAGGCTCATTGCTATTTAGGAGCCACTTCCAGTCTACTAAATTATCCATGACCCTTCACTTGGCTCCTTTCTACTTTGGGACACGATGCATTATTTATTCATTAGTATCCCAGAATTTGACAAGGCATTACCTTCATAAACATCACGTTAACAACAAAGAAAATAATTACACACACAGTATATATATATATATATATATATATATATATATATATATATATATATATATATATATATATATATATATATATATATATATATATATATGTTCTCTTTCTGAGTGGGGATACATTAACGTGTTGAAAGGGTATGTGTACTGCCATGATCAGCAAAGCTGTACTAGCCAGGGGCACCCATACTAGGTTACTTTGCTGTAAACGATCACACCAAAACCTACCACCATCACCCATCCGCAGTTGGCTAGCGTGGTGATGAAAACTGGTCAAACTCCAAACATGAATAAGGACATGTCTGAGCTTTTTGTCCTGCAGTGGACTAGAGACTATTGCATTTGTTGCTCCATGTATATAAGGGCTCTGTATTGTGTGTGTAAGCGTGTGTATCGTTCCTGTTTCTCAGTATAGCTAAAGTTTTGTCTCACCAGAAAGACACCTGCTATCGATCCCATAGGGTAGACATGATGAAAACCAATTTTCATTCAGCAGACCTGGCCAGAGCCATTAGGACATAGGTTTAACAACTCATCCTAAAGGATAAAGTTTATACAGACACACACACAATATATATATATATATATATATATATATATATATATATATATATATATATATATATATATATATATATATATATATACCGGTCACGCTTCCATTATTTCTTCAAGTGCTCAGCTCTCCCCGTCCCCGAGGTAAGAGGAGAGGAAGTAGTCACGCCCTGGTGAGAGGGGGATGGGTATGCGTGCATATCTATCTAAACATTAAACCTTCATTTTTGACGGGTCGCGTACACTAGCCTAGATATACTGTATGTTTACATATGCAGCTATTTCCCATAGATGTACCGTTATTTTATCAAAGTTCGGCAAAGTTCCATTTGACTGCTTACTGTAGAAGTCACAAGCGTGACGGCGTTAAGTGGCTGCATGGTTCCCCAGTTGCCAATGTGAATAGATACAAAACAGTGTAACTACGATTTCCGTGTCTTAACGTACAACTCTTTGAGAGGGAGGGATCTCACGTCGTCCAGGATATCCCAAACTTTGGTCTCTTACACTGGCCCCCTGTTCTTTAAAGTGTTAACTGTTGTACTGCCATGTACTGTCATCTTGGTATATCTTAGTAATGCAGAGGTATATGGCTAACTGATGATAATGATATTTCTCCTTATTGCTGATCTAGACTTGAAATAAACTTTAAGAATTCTACCTGGGTTTGGGCTTCAAAGCCAAAGAATATATATATATATATATATATATATATATATATATATATATATATATATATATATATATATATATACACACATATTATATATATATATATATATATATATATATATATATATGTATATATATATTATATATATATGTATATATATTATATATTATATATATATATATATATATATATATATATATATATATATATATATATATATATATATATATATATATATATATATATATATAAAATTTTCAGTTACTAAAAATCAAAATCAATTCTTAAATTTCTTACTTTTAGTTCTTCTGATCTCTTCGTAAGAATGTGCAATTAAAACAAGTAGGCTATGAATAAAGACTAATCTCTTCGAAATGGCCCCGTAACTACAACGGTCACCGACACCGAAAGACTTTGACAATCCTACTTATCGTGAGATATTTTTATCTCTGTGGCGTAAACATGGTTAACGTCTAAAATTCCGTAACCATAACAACTTGGCCTATAATTGCCATTTCCGTAAACAGATTACAATCGGCGAGTATACCCACACGCAGGCAATCCAGATTCAGGCCACACGATGCTGGAAAGATCTGGTTAGTACCACTCTCAAGTGAACTACGCTTGCACTCTCTGGAACTCTTTGCTGATTATTGATTTACCGTTACCGGAACAGGGTAAAATTCACCACACAGATTACATAGAGTAGTTGCTATTAAAAGAAAGCATGGACATATCAATGTGGCGAACAGTACTCGACTATAATTGGTCCCACGCGTCAACAGCCCAATCTTACACAGTACGACAAACAAAAGCTTATTCGAGTACGACAAACAAAGCATTATTCCAGGTCAAACTTAAATTAAACGATGACTCACGAAACAAAATATCCAGGAAAAAAATAAAAGAGCTACGATATAGGCAACCAAACCTAACAAAACACTGACCAAATTGCATACAGGAAAAGGAATTTAGACAATAGATTGTTAATTACTTGTGTCAGAGCCTTTCAGGGTGAAGTTACTTCCTAGATACACGATTGCAAGAG
Organism: Palaemon carinicauda; assembly: GCF_036898095.1. Taxonomy (NCBI): domain Eukaryota; kingdom Metazoa; phylum Arthropoda; class Malacostraca; order Decapoda; family Palaemonidae; genus Palaemon; species Palaemon carinicauda. Next base: position 116,943,993 of record NC_090732.1, read on the forward strand.
TTCCAAGATGGGAACAGGAAAAGAGGGGCCCGAGGCAGTGGTGTCACTAGAAACGTACATAAACGTCCAAAGATTTCGCAGTGTCAGCAAATTATCTAGGAAGGCCTCAGACATGTCCTTCCACTTCCATCTTATGGGCTTTCTATGTCAGTCCACACCCGCAAAATTCCTGTTCGTCATTCCATCGTCTTCTCTACCTTCCCCTACTTCTTTTTCAATCTCTATGGACCCATTCTTTTATTCTTAATGTCCATCTATTATCTGTCATTTTCATTATAAGCCCTGCCCGTGTTCATTTCTCTTTTTTACATGTTATAATATCATCTACTTTAGTTTGTTCTGGTATCCGGGTTGCTCACCATTCTTTCCATAGCTCCCTGAGGTGTAACTAGCTTATGTTCTCAGGCTTTAGTAAGGTTCCAGGTTTCTGATGCATAAGTTAAAATCGATAGGACCATCTGATTAAATACAATTCTTTTCATAGAAAGGGATATTTTACTTTTCATAACCTCACTCTGTTTTTCCAAAAGCTCTCCATCCCATGCTTTTTCTTCTTTCAATTTCGGTCTCATGTCCTGGAAAAACGCTTACTGTCTGCCATAGTTAAGTATATTCATCAACAATTTCTAGAGGTTCATCCATAACTGTTATTTGTTGTCTGCATTTTCAATGAACATTAGCTTAGTTTTACTCATATTCATTTTCAGTCTTACGTTTCTGCATTCTCTATTCAAATCCTTTATAATACTTTGCAATTTATCCCATGATTCACTAAACGCAACTATGTCATCTGCAATTTTTAGGTTATATTATGATATATTTATTTCAAAGTGGTTGCCGATCTTGAGACATTTTATATTCTTTATTCATTATTTCTCTTATAGTTTATTCACTTCCTTGTTTACTTTCCACACTGGGCTATATTTCCTTATTGGAGATCCTGCTTTCCGAACTAGGATTGTAGCTTAGCTAGTAGTAATCTCCCCTATAATATATATATATATATATATATATATATATATATATATATATATATATATATATATATATATATGTATACACATGTATATATATATATATATATATATATATATATATATATATATATATATATATATATATATATATATACACGGTCACGCTGAGCTCTCCCCCATTCATCGGGTAGGAGGAGAGGGAGTAGTCATATCCTGGTGAAAAGGGGTGAGTGTGAAATGCACGCACATGCACAGTGCGTGTGAAATGCCCATACATGCACACTGTGCATGTGTGTGCATATCAATCTAAATATTTAGCCGTCATTTTTAGCGTGTCGTGTACATTAGTAATAATAATAATCATGGAAAATGTACAACAATCTATTAAAAAAGAACTTGCATTTCTATAAAATAAATTCATATTTATAAAATGGAAACTAGAAATGTGAAAAGCACAGAGGAATTTCTAGAAATAAACACTAGGTTTTGGAAAGGCAAATATCGATAAAATAAAAATGGAATTTTTCGAAATGAAGTATCGAGTGCAGAAATAACTTTAACTACACATTGAGGTTACAAGCACGAAAGTTAAAAAGCTCCAATTTTAATTGAATGCAACAGTAAAAATACTCAAAACATGAAAATGAAACGAATAATTTCTATTAACATATTCCAATGCACATAGAGAAAATATTTGATAAAATCATCTACATAGTACAGCACTATTGATATCTGGAATAATGTAATTACCAGAGTACAAATGGTAATGCAGATACCTAAATCCCTTAAAATATTATTGATAACTTAGACGACGTGTTTAAAGGTAAACGCTGATAACAAACGGCATTATAGAAAGACACACACACACACACACATACACACACACACACACACACACACATATATATATATATATATATATATATATATATATATATATATATATATATATATATACGCTACACATATACCCGTATGTATATACTACATACATACATATACATAAGCATATATATATGTATATATGTGTGTGTGTATTATATGTATACGAGTGTATATATGTGTGTAGTATATATACGCACGTGTATATGTATGACCCCCTTGGGTCTCTGATCCCGAGGTATAAGAGAGAGAGAGTCCCGACATTAAGGTATTACAATATAATGGTTATTTGAATATATACATACACACAAATATATATATATATATATATATATATATATATATATATATATATATATATATTTGAATATATACATGCACAAATATATATATATATATATATATATATATATATATATATATATATATATATATATATATATATATATATATATATATATGTATTTGTGCATGTATATATTCAAATATATATATATATATATTTGTGCATGTATATATATATATATATATATATATATATATATATATATATATATATATATATATATATATATATATTCAAATAACCCATATATCATAATCATTCAGGTCGTATCACAACAACATTCATGTAGCTCAATATAATGATTAGGATGAATGGTAAAGACGAGATAACTACAGCAACGTTAACAAAGAACGTCAAAAAGAGACTGTTTTAACATTTGCTGTAGGAGAATCAATTTCCAAAAGGGGATATATTTCTGATCATTTGTTAACCTATAGCTTACGAAATAGAAACCATAAATAAACTAATCAATAACAGAACAAAACATTAGAATATTTAATAGAACATACCAGAAAATAACAACAATGAACGCTCTCTCTCTCTCTCTCTCTCTCTCTCTCTCTCTCTCTCTCTCTCTCTCTCTCTCTCTCTCTCCCCGCCTTCCTGGAATTATACACAGCACAGTCCTCCTCACGGGACCATTCTAAGATCTTTCGAAAGGTCATTGAAAGTCTTTATACTTCTCAGACTGGACTTCCTCGTTTGTCGAGGTTCTGATCCGAGCCACTTCCTCTTCAGGCTCAGCCATCAATCGGCAGCACCATCACTGGCTGTTTGTTCTCTTCTGCACTGACAGCAAAAAGAGGATTTCGAAGGGAGAAGAGATCCAGGGGACCATTGTATTTGTGGATGCTATTTCTATCCTTCTTTCTCTAATATCCGCCACAATTTACTCGGTTAAAACGCACTTCCTCAATATGATTAAATTTCATTTGGTATGCAAATGAATTTTAAAGACTATGATATATATACAAGACACGCAGAAGTTTTTTCTCAGCTTCTAATGTAAGAAAGTATTCACATTTTGCTTCGTACATTAATACTAAAACAAATTCAATGCATGTTTTCGTAAAACATATGACAAGAAAATTAAAGATGTCTCAGACCATATCAGAAGACCTTCTTTGAGTATAACAGGCATGGTATTTCTCGTGATGAATTACCTGAAAGAACTCTTGGGATCATGAATTACGGATTATACGAAAATCGATACGGACGGACATCTATTCCCGATATTGTAAAAAAAAATCATAGCCTGTTCTTGGGATAGGATATCCGAACTGATTCATAATTCATCTTCACGATGGTTTCTCTTGTAATAAGAATTTAATGAAGTCTGAAAAAAGTTTTCACATTCTTCCAGTCTGGTGAAAATATTCAATTATTCAACATACCGAGACAAGGATCTGTTAGAGATAATGTATGACATTTCACCTTGTAGTAATTAAAGTTATTCACTTGGTTTTGATAAACGTTAAATAAAAATTATATTTAACCAGCAATGTGTTCGAGATAGTTTTTGGTGCCTTCGATGGTTAAAAGGTAAAACTAACCCTATTCAACTTCAAACTTGATAATCATTCATAAATTACAGAACACGTTTTAACAGATTTGTTGATATCTGCTAACTTTGTTCTCCTCAATTAAAGCCCACATGAAGACTACCGGAACATTATCCCCATACTATCCTACTAACATTGAACTTGAATTTAAGTATTTATTGATATTCTATTACTTAGTATTCCAAATCATGTGTGGTGTACTGAAGCGCATTTGTATGAAAGTGCATTTGTATGAAAAATTTCATTACAGTAAGTTTTAATTTAAAGAGAGAAAATCAGGCCGAACCGCCAGTACGAAGGGCTTCGCTGCTTGCTGCTGGATAAAAAATGGCGCCCTGTTTTTAGGTGGGCGCTACTGTATAGTAACTTACAACACTGGAAAAAATAACCTATAAAAATTAGGTACTCGAAAGAACCGAAAGAAAACAATAAATAAACATCAGTTCACTGATTAATAGATTAAACGATTGAAATAAATGTAATCATTGACGATAACTAGAACGAAAAAAATGGGTCATGCTACCCGTCAAATATGAAATGGGGATAGGAGCTATTGTTTAAGTGGGGAATGGGAGTTGGGGAAATTCAAGAGATTTCCAACATGTTTCACAAAGAATGAATAGAGGTGGAATATGTAGCCAGATGATTAGCCAGGAAAGGACAGTGAGAGTAAATAAGGTCGTGATTAATGAAGCACGTGTCACCATGAATAGAATTAATGTCGGTTTAGTCAAACAAGTAAAGAAGAAAAGTATAGGGTGACAATTATTGTATCTAGGCCACTGGCTGCAAATAGGTTACATAATAAGAAAAAAGCAACAAATATTTTTTAAACTCAAGAAAAAAAAAATCTGATAGGGAAAGAAATTGGAGGTAAACTAATGAATAAAAAAGTAGAAAAAATAGTATGGAAAAAAATCAATAATAGTAAGTTACAAAGGAAAAAGATAAAAAGGGATAAAATAAAAAGGTGAATATAACTAAAAATAACAAGTGTCTTCAAAAGAAGAAAAAGGAGCTTATTGGGAACTGAAAAGAAGCAAAAAATATAAAGTATCAACTTACAGAAGAAAGAAAATGTAAGGACCATATTGAAAATAATCCTACATCAAAATTGGCCTTAATACATCTAAGAAAGAAGAATAAAACACACAGAAGTAAAGAAACTGTTTAAAGAAAAAAACGAAAAGAAAAAGACCTTACACAGTACTGAATAAGATTAGAAAAGATATAAACAGACATAGCGAAAAGGGAAATGGAAAATGAAAGACATGAAATAATTTAAAAGAGTAATTGGTTTCTTTTCTCTGTCTGTTTCGTAACCTTTAAGAAGAATGTGGAATCTATAGGTCATATTTACAAATCGATTGGTGCCACAGCTTGGCCCGGATATGTCCTGGCACTTCGAATTTTATAGGTAGCAAGGAACGATTTTAAAACTTTATTCCATCCATATTTTGAAAGATATGAAAAGACTGAAACAAAATAATAAAAAAGCTCTTTAAACATAGTAGCCAAGAAACAGCCAAGCAATTTAGCACCACACGAAAAGTAAGATACAGCCAAAGGATGTATAAAAGCTATAGCTAAAGAAGGAGCAATCAAAATCAAGTCACACACACACGCAGAAACACACATGTTTGCACGTCCAGTTTGCTATGTTCAATACTTGTCAATGCTGAAATAAATATAATACAAGTCCTGGTCTCGTCCTCCCGTCTCCCTATCGAGAGACGTCGATGGTTGTTTGCAGCTGCAGTGGAAGGAGACGTCCAGTCGACTTACCATAGCAAGTCTTTCACATCCAGCACAATGGAACGCCAGCGAGTCGTTCTTTGCGAAATGACGGTGATGCTGGAGGTGGATCTGGAGCTGGCGGTGGTGGTAGTAGTGGAGGTAGCGGTGGAGGTAGAGGTCGGAGATGATGTGATGGTGGTCTTAGTGGAGGAAGAGGAGGAGGAGGAGGAGGAAGCTGTGGAGGTTTTCTACTGTCGAACATAAAACCGTACAGTAAATATATTAGATTTGGTCAAGGTCAAAAAGAAATGAAAAGAACACTAAAGGAAATAAAAAAAAGTCATGAAACATTGTCTTATCGATGGTATGATGTGATTGGTATCTAAGGAGAAAGCTTTGCCGTTGAAGAAAAAAGGATAATAATGACAATAATTATCATTAACAATAATAATAAAACTATTTGGTATACGAAAGATCTTAAATTTTATCACAAGATATATTTTTCCTTCGTCGCAAAACGTTCTTCTGATGCATAGCCACGCAATTCTTTCTCTCGATTGCTGGCAAAGTTGCTTACTACAAAGTAAAGGCAAAAATAGTAAGCAGTACAGGAACACTGCCGCGAAAATAGAAGCATCTACTTAGAAAGACTAATATTGCAATCTACAGTACTTTCTCTATTAGAAATACAACATCTAAGCAAAAGGAAACCAATAACATATTAGTGATTAGTTGTTAATAGTCACTGGAAGAAAATATATTAAACAATTATAATTTATACAATTTATATACATCCATGCATACAGATTATATGGCATATGTACATATATAGAAAATTAGGTAATGAGTATGACAACTAATCCTGCCAGTACCGATGGAGATGAATAATATCATCAATATATCAAAGACACTTGCCTAGATCATGAATATTCATGAAATGAAATAATGTTAGAAAATAAAATTCGCCCTAACAGAGCATTCATTCAAAAATAAAATGAAAACAATACCGTCCCAATTCCACACCATCAGGTGGTATCGAGCCTCGTCGATGACGCACACTGCTTGTGGTATGTTGATATGAGAGAGAGAGAGAGAGAGAGAGAGAGAGAGAGAGAGAGAGAGAGAGAGAGAGAGAGAGAGAGAGAGAGAGAGAGAGAGAGAAATTATTCACGGGTTTATCATCCCCTTCCCATCCACCAGCCTTTTTTCAAGAAACGCTTATTGATATAAGGCAAGCAAATGAGAATGGGGTCACGGGTAAAGGACCGAACCTTGTTTATATGTCGTGCAAATCAGGCACAGTGCCAATGTGTGCCAACGTGCGTGTCAGCCTTATCAGCGCTAGATTCTGTCAACGTAGATATTCTTGTGTAATACGATACCGAAGATTTATGTCAAGAGATCCGCAGTAGCGCGTGCGCCCTTCATACTGTAGGCGTGTGAGTATGTATGTTTCTCTGTGATATGCATGTGTGCTTCTGGGTCAAGGTTCATCATAAACTTAAAATGTAAAAATGTTAAACATTTTCTCTTCTATTCTGTCGCGTAGTGCTCTAAGAAAGACGTTTTTTTTTTTTTTTTTTTTAAATAAAAGAACAATTACATTACATAAAAGAATATAAATATGAAATAATAAACCATATTAGACTAAATAAAAGAGAAGACAAGAGTTACATTAAAACAGTCTGCATCATCTGTTGTTGAGATGTAATATATTGATTATTGTCACTATTTTTTTTTTAATCAGATCAAACCCATGATCAACACCAACCCCAAAAGTAAAATAAAGTTAAAATCAAACTCAAATGGAGTAAAAATTTCTATAAGAAGAAAATCTGGATAAAGAAAGTCATCTAATCCTTCCCAACAATACAGAGTGGAATTCTGGAACCACAGGATAACAAAACGCAATTTAGAGAGTTGGTTTATCAGAATGACTGGCCGTAACCATTTTTTATTTTTCTCACGAAACATTGTTTAAACGATAAGATATGAATGATTTTAATGCTCCTATGTCTAATTGTTGCTTAGGATCTTAAAACTCATAGTATATATATATATATACACACACACACACACATATATATATATATATATATATATATATATATATATATACACACACACACACACACACACACACATATATATATATATATATATATATATATATATATATATATATATATATATATATACAGTATATATATTTATACATATATACTTTCTGGTGATGAATGGAGAAGTATTGATTTAAAAGCTCAAGATAGAGACGACTGGCAAAATATAACAGAGGCCCTTGGCGTCAATAGGCGTAGGATGATGATATACCGTACTTTCTGTGTGGAGGTACCTTAACGTTGTGAAGGGTTTTGTGTATCGTCATAATCAGTAAAGCTGTACAAGTCAGGGTTACCCATACTAGGTTGGTTTGCTGTGAGTGATCAGAAAGTCTCCCACCATCACCAATCTAAAGTTGGCCAGCGTGGTGATGAAAACACTCTAAACCCAAGACATGAATTAGGACATATCTGAGGCCTTTGTCCTGCAGTGGAATAATAACGGGTGCATTTCTTGTTGTACTTTGTGTGTGTATATATATATATATATATATATATATATATATATATATATATATATATATTCAATAAATATGTATATATATATATGTATATATGTATATATATATATATATAATATATATATATATACACACACACACACACACACACACACATATATATATATATATATATATATATATATATATATATATATATATATATATATATATATTCATATATATACATATATACGATTCATTTTTTCTTTGCCTACACATACACCTAATAGTCTGGCCTATTCTTTACAGATTCTCCTCTGTCCTCATACACCTAACTACACTGAGATTACCAAACAATTTTTCTTCTCTCAAGGTGTTCACTACTGCACTGTAATCAGTCAGTGGCTACTTTCATCTTGGTAAGGGTAGAAGGGACTCTTTAGCTATGGTAAGTAGCTCTTCTAGGAGAAGGACACTCCGAATTCAAACCATTGTTCTCTAATCTTGGGTAGTGCCATAACCTCTGTACCAGGATTTTCCACTGCCTTGGGTTAGAGTTCTCTTGCTTGAGAGTACACTCGGGCACACTGTTCTCTCTTGTTTCTCCTTTTCTTGTTTTGTTAAAGTTTTTATAGTTTATATAGGAAATATTCATATTTAATATTGTTGCTGTTCTTAAAACAATTAATTTTTTTCCTTGCTCCCTTTCCTCACTGGGCTGTTTTCCCTGTTGGAGCCCCTGGGCTTATAGCATACTGCTATTCCAACTAGGGTTGCTTCTTATATATTCATATATATACACACACACACACACACATATATATATATATATATATATATATATTATATATATATATACATATATACATGTACATATATATACATACATACATACATATATATATATATATATATATATATATATATATATATATATATATATATATATATATATATGATAAATTTTGCACATTTAGACGTGTTTTTCATATTCAAATAAGCCATATATATTTTTTATACATTAATGTCTGGATACTCTTAACGACCTCGGGATCAGAGCCCCAGGCGAAATCACACAAAGACAATAGCTTGGGTCCGGCCGGGAATCGAACCCTGGTCGGCAAGCTTGTATAGACAGTGACTAAGCCACTTGGCCACGAAGAAAGATAAAAGTCAATGACAATTCTTCTGTACTTATACCTGTCGAATTCAGGTGTTTTGTACTTAGAATTGAAATCAACCCATCTTTACCATCGTAGCTAATTGGTAGTTTGTTACTTGGCATTCAATTAATGATAAATTTTGCACATTTAGACGTGTTTTTCTTGTCTTTGTGTGATTTCGCCTTGGGCTCTGATCCCGAGGTCGTTAAGAGAATCCAGACATTTATGTATCAAAAATATATATGGCTTATTTGAATATGTGTGATTTCGCCTTGGGCTCTGATCCCGAGGTCGTTAAGAGAATCCAGACATTAATGTATCAAAAATATATATGGTTTATTTGAATATGAAAAACACGTCTAAATGTGCAAATTTTATCATTAATTGAATGCCAAGTAACTCAATTTTTCAGTGGCTTCTTTCCACTTCGTAAGGGTAAAGGACACACCAAAATCAAACAGCTGTTCTCTAGTCTTAGGTAGTGCCATAGCCACTGTACCCTGGTCTTCCACTGTCTTCGGTTCGAGATCTCTTGCTGGAGGGTACACTCAAGCACACAATTCTATCTGTTTCCTTATTTCTTTTCCTTACTGGACTGTTTTCAGTGCATATATATACATATTTATGCACACACGCGCACACACACATATTCCCATATATATATATATATATATATATATATATATATATATATATATATATATATATATATATATATTATATAAATGTATTTGTGTATATAGGCATATATTTATATGGTCGTATGTATATGTTCTAAAGGTATATAGTTACTATAAGTCAATGTTTTGCAGATCCAATATTAACAGACGCCTTGATATTCCTTTATTTTGTACATGGAATATTTTTTCTTATTCCTCCTATTGCATATTTCTGCTTTGCTTACAATTTTCAATAGTTAGATCACTTTAGGTTTATTTTTTCACCTACAAGATTAATCATTAATATATAAACATATATATATATATATATATATATATATATATATATATATATATATATATATATATATATATATGTGTGTGTGTGTGTGTGTGTGTGTGTGTGTTACAAATCTAAACATATAAGTCCTTAATAAAGCTCAAAATATAGAATTATATTTGATTTAAGCCTCGGAATGGCATTAATTATATTGAAAATCGTTAACTTTACAATGAAAAATATCTCCAAATTAACAAATACAATTCATACCAATGAATCCCTTTTATACGTTCATAATGCCGAAAAAGATGACGCAAAAATGTCAAAATATTAACAGGGAAGCTATTTTGATACAGTTAAGACTTTTTAAAAGATCGACAAAAATTATAGTACAGTAAAAAAATGATTGATTGATTGATTGATTTAAAGTTTTCAGGCATCCTGACATCTAAGGTCATTGACGCCGGAGTAAAAAAAAAAAAAAAAAAAAAAAAAACCATTTCCTCCAGTACAAGGCATCTGGAACTCAAACTGGAGTTTTGAAGCTGAGAGATGAACAAGCAGGATTTCAAACAGGTAGAAGTTGTACGGACCAAATTTTTATTTTAAGGCATGTTATACAGCAATATGTAGAATATAGAAATTAACTTTTGATGGCATTTGATAGTGTGCACCGGCCAATTTTGTGGAAAGTTCTACGTTATTATAGAATTCCTCTTAAATATGTAACTTTGATTAAGTCAGTTCATGGACATAGTAAGTGCAAAGGTAATGTTAATGAAGTCCTATCAAATGAATTTCCAGTGAACAGTAGAGTACGCCAAGGGAATGTACTATCACCTAACTTGTTTATCCTCCTCATGGATTTTTTAATGCATAGAACAGTTGGGGATGACCGAGTAGGATTGGACTGGATTGGTAACAGGAAACCAGCGGACCTAGAATATGCTGATGACGCAGTCCTTATTAGCACAATGCCACAGGACTTACAAAGCTTGCTTATCAGAATGCATGAACTATCACAGGAGGTTGGGCTCAAGATAAATAGAAGAAAGACGGAGATGATGAGAACGGAATATGCAATGGAGGATAAAACATCACTAGAAGGGGAAAGGATTAATTAGGTGGCTTTATTGAAATATTTAGGAACTAAGATCTCTGATACATGGTCTTTAGAACTGGAGTTGAATGCAAATTAGATAATGGCTAGGTTAAGATAAATTTAGAAATAAAATCACCTGAAATAACATATAAAAATCAGAAAATAAGAATACAACGAGAAAGTAAACCTCCCCCTACTGCATAAGTTATAGCTTTTTCATTGTCGCAGATTTCATAGAAAATCTTCAAAATCTCCAATGTAAAATTGAAGGTTAATGCTCAGGTTACCTCAGCCTTAAAAGAAGGTA
>NC_090732.1:116965570-116983070 GCF_036898095.1 Palaemon carinicauda
GAAAGGCTACTAAAATTAGCTAAGTGTGTTCGTTTGATGTCTTGTTTGTAGAAAGAACAAAAGCTAATATTTTGACTAGCAAGCTTCCATATGATAGAAATCTCTTAAAAAAAAACGAACATATAAATATGAGGATTGGCAATAAAAAATGAAAAACTAACACCTGTAAAGGGGACAGAAAAGATAAGGCCGAGCCAAGGATTTGAGAAGATGGGTCATCAGGTCACCACGACGCAAGGCACTTAAATAGGTCAAAAACGATAACCAAGATTACTAGAATTATTAAAAACGAAAATGAAGAATCCAAAAGTCCAAACTACACTTAGCTATATTTTTCTAGTAATCAAAAATAAGATATTGATTTTTTACGATTAATTGGTAAAGGAAATTTGTAATTAGGTTATCTGTTATGTACATGATCCCAATTAATACGTAGCCAATAAGCACAAATCGTGAATGATAGCTTTATAAACACACAGGTGGTCCAGTTTGTAAGCACATATCTCAATTGTTTTAATCTACTAGGATTCGAATCTCATCGTGGAAAATCCCCTTCATTAATTGCATTTCAAGTTTCTAGCCTTTAAATGGCAAGCATATCAGGACTTATTAATAAATAAAGAAGTTTAGAGGCCTTTTCTGATACTACCATACCCATATCTGATGACAACAGCCAACAGAGTACGTGTCTTATTACTTTCAATTGAAATTTATTCTCTGCAAACAAAAGAACTGCAAAGAGCAGAAATGTTTTTATTGTGACCTTATACCAAAGTAGACTAAAACTGGGGTATATGACATGTGGTTTGGCATAGAAAACAAGCTTGTTGCATATGCAGATGATGCTACTCTCTTTGCATCAATTTCATCCCCTGAATGTAGATCTGGGGTTGGTGAATCCCTTAATAGAGATTTAGCTAAAATTAGTGCATGGTGCAAATTATGGGGTATGAAGTTGAATCCTAATAAAACTCAAAGTATGATTGTAAGTAGGTCAAGGACGGTGGCTCCTCAACATCCGGATCTCAGTATTGATAATGTTTCTTTAAATTTGTATGACTTAAAATTCTAGGTGTGATTCTCGACAGCAAATTTACTTTTGAGAAACACATTAGGTCTGTGTCTTCTTCAATTGCACAAAAAATTGGCTTATTGAGAAAATCTTACAAGCTTTTCGGTGATCAATCTATTCCGAAGAAGTGTTTTAATTCTTTCATTCTACCTTGTTTCGAGTATTGTTCTCCTGTCTGGTCTTCAGCTGCAGATTCTCATCTTAATTTGTTGGACAGAAACTTACGGTCTATTAAATTTGTTATTCCTGATCTAGATATTAATCTTTGGCACCGTCGTTCAATTAGTTCATTATGCATGTTGCATAAGATTTTTCATAACTCTGACCATCCTTTACATTCAGATCGCCTTGGACAATTCTATCCTGTTCGTAATACTAGGCAGGCAGTTAATTGTGTGTGTGTGCGCGTGTGTGTATACAATGGAAAATATATTGTAAAAGATTCAGTCATATCGAGGAAGATCGAGCATACAAGTTAGATAGACGCGAAAGCCTCAGGTTTCTGCACTTGGGTTCAACGCGCTGTGGATAAACCTTGTGTGTTGGTGTATAAAGTGGTTAACGTAGTGGAAATTTTCTGAATAGTTCATCTACGATTCATCAGTGACCGATGTGATTTTTTCGGTGACCTGGTATTTAAAGGATAAACTTTTTGTTGAAAATATCTTTTTATATACTGTATACAAGTTTGAATTTGATTGTATCTATGCATTTCCTTTATTCCAGTTTACATTTAGATAAGTGATTACTTCTATTCTGCTTCTTTGCACAAATTATGCAAATGAGTGCTTACAAAAAAGAAAAAACTTATGCCTATGAGAAAACTCAATTAATGTTAAATTAATTTGTTGATTTGAAGATAAACCTTCAATGAAAACGTGTCTTAGCTAAAAAATCTTAAAATTTGTAATATAAATTATTGAAGGCTTCTCTTGCTGAAAACATGTTTCTCTCATTGAGAGTACTTACCAATAGATGGCAAAATATTGTAGCGATTGCAAGATATGAAAAAAACTAGTGTATATCTATCTATCTATATATATATATATATATATATATATATATATATATATATATATATATATATATATATATATATATATATATATATATATACATACATATCATATTCCAAACAATTAAGATATATTCATGAGCATATATTTTCGTATTTTCATAAAACAATGTAAATGTATGAAATAAAAGCGTCATATGTGCTAATTGCTATACAGAATATATGGTAATGTAAATAAGTAGAGTACATTTGTGAGTGAGTATTATTCAAACAGACAGCTACTAAATACATATGGAATGTGTAAATCATATATATATTTACATACATACATATATATATGTTGTAAACATATTTCAATTGGAAGTATATACATAATGTGCATGTGAACCGTATAATGTGCACGTGAATCTTTCTTTAGAGTCTCGCCAAAAGAAAGTGAATATGCGCATTGCTTGGTGTGAGTTTATGGCAAAACGTTACCTGTTCAAAGGTTTCTTCCTTCGCCGTATGCGGCTATTTGGAGAAAAAAAGAAGTTAGTCAATATCACTTATATTTCATCATAGATTTTTTTTTCTTCTCTCCATTTTCGTATAATTTATTTTGGCATATGAAATAGAAAAAAAAATGTGCGTTATACCTGTATATCTATAAAGAAATCCCTAAATTATATTAATTTTTCCTTGGCTAAATAAAAATAATTTAGAATACCATTTTCATTTGGCTTTGTATTGTCTCCGATTAAACAATACAGATTTTTCCTAGTATATGTAAGTATAGCTACAAAAGAAGATATTTTATAATTATGATAAATATGCAGATATTAAATAATTCACATAATCAGAAGAACTAATTTTCTATGAGTGATAACTAATCAGTCAAAACTTTGCCCGAAAGATGTGAAAAATTCTATACTTAGCTTAAAATTTTCATTTATCCAGAATACCACACCTGCGAAACGTTCTTCAAATGACTAGAAAATACGTAAATATGTTTAAGAATACAAAAATATATAATACAGCTATACAGCTATTCTTAAACGCATTCTAGATATTCAATTGTAATAAAAGAAAAACCATCGAAACTATACTCACACAATAAACATACATACATACACACACACACACACACACACACATATATATATATATATATATATATATATATATATATATATATATATATATATATATATATATATATATATATATATATATATATATATAAGTTTATTTTTATGATTGATTGATTTAAAGTTTTCAGGCATCCTGACATCTAAGGTCATTGACGCCGATTATTTTTTATGAGGATCTGTGAACAACGTAACTTATATTTCTCATAGAATACCTATCATATTCAATAATACCTTATAATAGTCTAATACATCCCACATTCTTCACGGAAAAAAGTTTAGACCATCTGACTCCCATGTTCATAGCTCGTCAAAAAAGGTACATGTACAGAAATGTGCTTTTTCCCAGCTACAGGTTATGCTTATGTAAAGGAACTTTAAAAACTTTATCCTACGCGTCCTTGGACTCTGAAGTCCTACAGATTTGCCTCTCATTTGAGCTTCTCCAATGAGAGGCAAGACTGTTTATCATCTAGGCATTAGCATCTAATTTGTCTGTTCATAATAAAGACGCTAGCATCTACGTAACTACCAGAGTGCACAAACATATGATTCGTACACACAGATATTTATGTATATATATATATATATATATATATATATATATATATATATATATATATATATATATTTATATATACATATATATACATATATATATATATATATTTATATATATACATATATATGTATGTATATTATATATATATATATATTTATATATATATATATATATATATATATATATATATATATATATATATATATATATATATATATATATATATATATATATATATATATACATACACGCACATTATTACACGTCCATCTCCAACCTAGAATAAAAAACAATGTTATAAACCCAAGGTGCAGAAGTAAAGAATAGGATATAATACAGAAATCAAAATAAAAAATAAACTGGGTTAAACAAGAATGTTAATAAAATCTCTGATAGGAAATGCTACGAGACTTATGTTAAATTGTTCAACAAGATAAAAGTTTGAGCTTGTGAAAGCTGAATAAGATTATTCCAAATTTGCTCACAGGCGAAATTTAAACTGAAAGACAACTGTATTAAGACTTATTGAGCAGATTTCAAATTACCTCAGACCTAGACCTATGTGGTGGATGGTATACACTGAAACTAATTGATCTGGGCCATATGGCGTTGGGGTCAAATAGACAATTCAGCATCTCTACTTTAGTACTGCATAAAATGAACGGCGTGGGATGAAGTGACGTCATTACTCCTTCGAATAGTCTGGGATGATCCGAAGTCGAAGAATGGTTACCATTACGGAAACTATCAAACAGCATACACAAATTCTAATATAATAACAGTACAGGAGATTAATATCCACATCAGGGATAAAGAAATAGACCTATAGTTTTATTCCAGATAGATGAAATTTTTTTTTTATGGAATGGCTAACATTTTGGTGTGGTAACTGTCTTACTTTTTCATAGAGTCAGCCATTACAGAGGCATATATATATATATATATATATATATATATATATATATATATATATATATATATATATATATATATATATATATATACACATTATTACACGGCCATATGCAACCCTAGAAGAAAAGCAATGTTAGAAACCCAAGGTGCAGAAGTAAAGAATGGGCTATAATATAAGAATAGAATAGATAACAAACTAAGTTAAATAACAATGTTAATGAAATCTCTTGATAGAAAATGCTACAAGACTTATGTTAAATTGTTCAACAAGATAAAAGTTTGAGCTTGTGAAAGCTGAATAATATTATTCCAAATTTGCTCACATGCGAAATTTAAACTTAAAGACAACTGTATTAAGACTTATGGAGCAAAGGATTTCAAATTACCTCAGACTTAGACCTAAGTGATGGATGGTATACAGTGAAACTATTTGATCTGGGCCATATGGCGTTGGGGTCAATTAGACCATTCAGCGTTAAACTTTAACTGGGGGAAACCCAGCATCTCTACTTTAGTACTGCATAAAATGAACGGCGTGGGATGAAGTGACGTCATTACTCCTCCGAATAGTCTGAGATGATCTGAGTCGAAGAATGGTTACCATTATGGAAACTATCAAACAACATACAAAAATTCTAATATAACGACAGTACAAGAGATTAATATCCCTATTAGGGATAAATAAATAGACATATAGTTTCATTCCAGGTAGATAAAAATTTTTTGTATGGAATGGCTAACTTTTTGGAGTGAAAACTGTCTTATTTTTCCAAAAAGTCAGCTATTACAGAAGCATATAAATATACAGTATATATATATATATATATATATATATATATATATATATATATATATATATATATATATATATATATATATATACATATATATGTATATATATATATATATATATATATATATATATATATATATATATATATATATATATGTGAGCGCGTCTGTTTTTCATTATGTGTTTAAGCAAGATTTAGCTTGTGGGTACACAAGATGGCTCTTATCCCATCCTCATCTCACATCGTTAAGAAAGACGTACGAGAGTAGAATGAGCTCTAAACCCGTTTACTCCATATGTGAACTACAGCCCGGCTAAGCATTCGCACTTACAAGCGAATGTAAATCCCGGAGGAAGCACCCTGCTGCAGGTCGTAAGCAGGAATCCTTAAGACACTTTACGACCACAGAAGACTGCAAGACTGCCTTTACTCTCTCTCTCTCTCTCTCTCTCTCTCTCTCTCTCTCTCTCTCTCTCTCTCTCTCTCTCTCTCTCTCTCTCTCTCTATCCTCTGAAGTAAAGGTTTTTTGTTATGATTAGTATATGGTTTTCCATAATTCATGGACTAATTTTCATTCCGTTATGTGTAATAAAAATACGTTTAACATAGTTATCATTAATGGTCAATGTTCTACATTCTACTTTATTTATTTACTCCGTATCTCTCCTATATAAAAAATAGCAAGTGTATGGATATATATATATATATATATATATATATATATATATATATATATATATATATATATATATATATATATATATATATATGTATTTCTTTCCGGTTACACTCAGTGGTATGGCCAGACGTAAAACTACTCGGTGTCTCCCCGTCCCTCGGGAAGGGAGAGAGGGAGTAATCATACCCCGGCGAGAGGTGTTGTATTTAGACAAGGACGGGGTATGAGGGGTTTAATGTGTGTGTGTGTATAGCTATCTAAATATTAAGCAGGCATTCCTGACCCGTCGCGTACACTATTTATTTAATAATTTGTAATACAAGATGGAAGACGAATAAAACACAAAAGAAGCGAACTAATCCAAAGCAAGCAGCACATCTAATCAGATAATCAAGTTCTCATTGCAGCAATTTAAGCCCACTAAAACTTCAGCTCGTTTGGAATTCACTTAGCAAACTCCTCTCCACCGCAATCCGCATTCCCATTCCCATTCCCACTCGGGTATCACCGCAGTTCTCATTAGCATAATCACTCCTTAATCCGGGGAGTTTTCTAAATAGATATCCCTGACATTTTAGCCCCGGTATAAATAGAAAAGGCCGCCCAATGAAATAACTATTTCCCTTTTTCTGGCCAAAGGTGAGAGTTCACCCGACTCCTATTATTCATAAAGAAAAATTCATTTAATTAAAGGTTGCAACGCGATGAAAGGTATTAAGGATGCGAGTCTCTGCCGCTCGATGGATGAGAATAGAATCGTACACACGCGCGCACACGCCCTCACACCTATTAATACGCCTTACACAACACACGTTCGGTGGCGGCGACAGACCTACTTTTACATACATACATACGTACATATACATACACACGTATATATATATATATTTATATATATATATATATATATATATATATATATATATATATATATATATATATTTATTTATATAAATATATATATATACTGCGTAAATATATATATATATATATATATATATATATATATATATATATATATATATATATATATATGTATGTAATTAGATAAGTCATATATATTAACACATTAAATTCTGGATTCCCTTAACGACCTCGGGATCAGGGCCCAAGGCAAAATCACTCAAAGACTATAGTATCTATAGATACTACAGACTTTGAGTGATTTCGCCTGGGGCTCTGATCCCGAGGTCGTTAAGAGAATCCAGACTTTAATGTGTTAATATACATAGCTTATTTGAAATATGAAAAACACGTTTAAATGTGCAAAATTTGTCATATATATATATATATATATATATATATATATATATATATATATATATATATATATATATATATATATATATATATATATATATAGTAATGTGTTAATATATATGGCTTATTTGAAATATGAAAAACACTTTTAATGTGCAAAATTTATCACACACACACACACACACACACACACACACACATATATATATATATATATATATATATATATATATATATATATATATATATATATATATATATATATATATAGAAAATTCTTAAGTAAGATTTTTTTCCCTTTCGAAGGCTTTAATCTTCGTTTTTTTTTTTTTTTTTTCATAAAATCCTTCATGGTTGGTTTGCACTCTTTTTCAATTTGGTGAACTTGCGAACGATAAACAAAGATCAGAAGTGGTCCTAGATAATCTATCGGCTAAAGTACATTGTATACACTAAGATGTTTTCATATAGTATTTAGAAATTAAAAGCGTGAACGTTAAGATAATATTGAATTCCGCTCCATTTTATCTTCAAATGAGTCATGTAGTTATCATGATAACTGGGGAAATCTGAAAGTATTGCGCACAGCGGTTTTCAAGGTCTGGCTTTCAACATAAATAATGTAGGTAGTCTGCTTTAAAGCAATAACTTTGTGGAGAGATGTGGTATCGATGCTTTTAACATCAATATGATTCAATAAATCATATAGAAGATTTACTGATTGTAAATTTGATACATACTTATCATACGGTCGTTCATATGTTCTATGCTGAAATGATTCATGTAATGTGATATCCAGCGTTGAAGGGAAAATGTAATCACCGTCGAAAGGACTAATCATTAAGATGGTTTTCATGTGTTATTCTTAACATATAAAGAATATAAAGTCTGAAGCTCCCTTCACTTGTTTTTCTAATCATCCTTTTCACAGAAGGATTTGTTGAGTCTTTGTGACAATGATTACTTAGCGTTTTTTATCACTAGGATAAAAACTTTACCATCCTTCGCGTAAAGTCTTTTAATTAAATATATTAGTTTATACATTCAGTGAAACCGATAACATGTTTTTTTTTTCAGCCAGTTCTCCTGCGAGCCTCAAGTAATTTAAGGACAGTTTTGCAATAAAAAACAATTCGTGTCAATAAAACCACAACATCGACGTAGGTTATAAATGAACAATTTCTAATTCTTCGAGAGTCAATATTTATGCCACACAATTGAAGAACGGACAGTACATTTACTAGCAAGAATCAATATAAAAAAGAATAGTCATTATTCCTAAAAACACTAGATTATAGAAGACCTATAAAAACATTATATTTTTCTCACATCTCACGAAGAAAACTGCCCCAGTTACAAAGGTTCAAGGTTAGAAAAAAAAAGGTATAATGATGAGAGACGAGGTTCAGTTCGGTATTGGTGAGGGTACCAACACCGTTACATTGCCTCATTGATTTAATGATTCTAGATATTCCTGCCAAAAAAATAAAGCGCGCCACTAGGCGTTAGGAACGCAACACTTAACTTATACAACTATAGTTTCATACTTGTTTCTAGACCTCTTTACATCTGCATCTGTAGACGAAAGATACACAACTATTTAAAATTACAGGGTAGAGCTGATGGTGACATAGTAAATCACTATCATGTTCCAAAAATTGGTAAAGGTATCAATCGCACACAGGTCTTTATAAATAAAGCCATGATAACACCTTTCTGATATCATCAATGATATTCATTTAGTTATAAAGACAGAACATCTATCTCCTTCTTTCATTCTAAGGGAAAAGAAGCAAAATAACGTCAGTAATAAGATTTTGCTACCAGACTTCATTAAAGTTTCATTTCTGGTCTTTGAACATTGTGCAACGCAGAAAGAATACAGGTACTGTATCATCGATTTGAGTAACTTTGCAGTCTTATGGTAGACCTGAATCTAGATATTCCTTAGCCAATCCAGTAAAGCTAGTCCGAGCATTAAAGTAAATATGAAGGTCTAACATTCTTCGCAAGGATTCGAACAAATGAATTTCAGATGGCTAATATTCAACTTCTTCAGGTAGAGCTCCCCCGACGACAGTTTCTCAATATATAAATTCCAAAAGAAGAAGAAAAGCATTAGAAAGTTCCAACCGATATAAGGCATAAGGTCTTGCCCATGTTTATTTCTATTTCTTACATGTCGTTAGAGTATCTTGTACTTTAGTTTGCTCTC
This sequence comes from Palaemon carinicauda, assembly GCF_036898095.1. Lineage (NCBI taxonomy): Eukaryota > Metazoa > Arthropoda > Malacostraca > Decapoda > Palaemonidae > Palaemon > Palaemon carinicauda. Next base: position 116,975,213 of record NC_090732.1, read on the forward strand.
GTATCCATGTTGCAATTTTATTTTTTATTATCATTATTAAATTATAAAAATTATTATTATTATTGCAGTTGTTAATATTAAGAATTATCAATTTTTTGCTTTATGTATTCTTGAAAGAAGAATATTATGGGTATATATGTGGTCAGTGCATGTTTACTTTTATCTGTTACAAATATGAAAGATATTGAGGTACTTAAAGAGGAAAAGGACAAGATTAGTGTTGTAGGTTATAATGGAATTCAATGCCCAGCGGACTTCCAACAACGGAAGGAAAGGAAGGAAGCAGAGTGGATGTTGAAAAGTTCTAAAGTGGTTTTGCTTCAGGGGGAGTTTGAACTCTTCGTTTGGGGGCCTTGTGACGGCTGGATACAAATATACAAAGAAGATGAATGTTGAATAAATGAATATAATCTAACAACAAAATACAAGAATGGATAAATTAAAATCCTGAGTGTCTCTCTTTATAGATTATATATGAAGTTTCCATTTTAGTCCTGTTACTGTTCTTAGAATATTTTATATTAATTGCTAATTACTATTCTTGTAGATTATTTATTTCCTTGTTTTCTTTCCTCACTGAGCTAATTTTGCCCTGTTGGAGCCCTTTGGCTTTTGATATCCTGCTTTTCCGGCTAGGGTTGTAGCTTAGCTAACAACAACAATAATAATAATAATAACAATAATAATAATAATAATAATAATAATAATAATAATAATAATAATAATAATAATAATAATAATAAAAATAATGAAAATGATAAAAGAAATAAAAAAATAATAAAGAATAATAAAAATATAAAAAAAGAACAATAAAAATGAATAAATAAAATAAAATAAAAATGAAAATAAAAATAATAACAACAACAACAACAACAACAACAATAATAATAATAATAATAATAATAATAATAATAATAATAATAATAATAATAATAATAATAATGTGTTCAGAGGTACGATAGGAAGTAAAAATAAAAAAAAAAAAATATAAATAAATAAAAAACATCTACATTGAAGTACTGACCCGATAAAGCTGTACAGTATTAATAGAATTGAAAATAAATGTAAAATTTAAGCACTAAAATAAAACTCACAATTCAAAAAGATGAAGCAACTATTTATAATGTGTTCGGAGGAACGATACGACATAACACTTAACCAAAAATCAATAAAATACATTTATATTGAAGGGTTCATTTGTACGTCACAATTGGAAAATAGAAAAGAATGAATAAATAAAATTGTTATTGAGTATTCAGATTCGGTAGATCATTTAAAGTGCAAATCGAAAGATGAGTAAATGAAAGAAAACAATTGAAACAAAGGCTTTGGAGTGACGATGTAATGAGAAAACATCGAATGAATATATGAGGACATCTATAATAACGCTACTTAAATTAGAGGCTGCAAACATGAACATGATTGTTATCAGAATGGTCAATATAAAACAAAGCAAAAGAGAATAAAACGATTAACACAATTGAATAAACGTGTGTGAAGTCTTTCGGGAATTTGCGAATTAAAAAGAACTTATATCTATAAACTGACCAAAAAAATCAATATACATCTGCCATCAGAGAGAGAGAGAGAGAGAGAGAGAGAGAGAGAGAGAGAGAGAGAGAGAGCGCAGATTTAAAAGATCACTTTAAGACGATTAACTGTTTCAAGTGATATATTGCTGACATCGTTAAATCCCATGGAAGCTGTATTTGATGGGGGTATAAAGTAGTTCCAATTCTTCATCATCCTAACTCAACTAAAGACACAAACAAAGTAGATTAGTCTTATAATAGTTTTCTTGCCAGCAGAAAGACAACTGAATTAAGTATAACCTCTGTTAACATAAAGAAGTAATCTGAAAAAGGGTTACCGCACCTGTCTTTCCAACCAAATTGAAAAGTGACGTGGTACGTGTTTCCTTGGTCAATTCAGATGTTAACATCAAATGATGGTAACGTTTACACATCATGGTTACATGCTAAGCTGCAACCCTAGTTGGACAAACAATGCTACAAGCCCTAAGGCACCAATGTTTTGTACTAGCCAGAGACTACACTCTGAAAACAAGGGAACAACAGTATAGTTTCTTTCTCTTTAATTTAACAACATGAGCAGCATCAAAATTCAGATCTTTTATCTTTTTATGATAATATAAGGTTGATTTGTTTGATTACTTTTCCCTTAATAACTGGCATGATAAACAGTTTTTCAAAAAGGCATGAAGATATTTAATCGTGCACCTTCTCCACAGACTATTTTGGTCAACACATTCACTGAGCATGCGCAACAAAGAAGCCACGTCACACACTTGAAAAAGACAATGGTCCCGACTGATCCCTTTGTGACGGTCATTTGACACATGGCCTATGCAATAGCGTTCATATATTTCCAGTAGTCACTTTGGCGAGACTGCTCCTTCAGAGTCTGTTGCGAGTGGCAATGGGTAACAACGAAGCCAGAGAGCCGCTGGCACAAACAAGTGATAAGGCGAGTGCGTTAGAAGACCAATCAAAGGTTGAAACCTCTACAAGACTTTTTTTTATTGTACTTTTTTTATGCAAAAACACTGAGACAAGAAAGAATTATTGCATTGAAGAGAATTTTTCATTTATATGATAATTGGATCTGGCAAGACTCTCGATTTCATACTGCTTCGAAGTAATCAGCAATGAAAATATACTGTACTTATCTAAATGGATAAAAATTCCTACCACTAGTCTTGCAGTGATTTTGTCAATATGATTACATTACCATAATAATAATAATAATAATAATAATAATAATAATAATAATAATAATAATAATAATAATAATAATAATAATAATAATAATAATGACAAGAGCAATCAGATTTCAGACCTCTGTCAATGAATATTGCCAACATTTAACTGAAGTCTACGGATATTGCCTCCCACTTTTCATATGCTGACTGTACAGTAGATGATGTAAAGTGCAATGTTGACCCAGAATCATGATCTTGATCCGTATAACCTCCAAAATTTCATGGCTTCTTCCGATGCATAATATCTATCCATTGTTAAAAAATTATGAAAATCCATTATGTCAATTTGTTTTGACGTAATCTTTAAAATTGTAAAAAATTAAAATATTGATCTAGAATCAGGATCCGGTACCGGATCATCTCCAAACGCTAATAGAGTCGTCCACGGCCTAAGGTCTTATCTGTAGTGGAAATTTCGTCAAAATCCGTCTATTTGTTTTGACATAACCTTTAAAATTGTGAAAAAGGCTATTACAGATCTAGTCTCCGGAGGCAGATCATCTCCAAAATTTAATGGGGTCGTCCATGACCTTAGTCTATCTGTGATGAAAATCCGATGAGTAGTTTTGACGTAATCCTATCCACAGACACACAGACAAATAAATAAATAAATAACCCGGCTCAAAAATATAACCTCCTTAGCGGCGGTAATAATGATAATAATTGTAATCTTAGTTATTAGGAATTTTTTGATAAGTTCTTCGGTGAGATACGAAGAGTTTATTACCTTAGATAAATAAATGTTTCTTACTCTAAGAGCGTCCCAGCTAAGCCGAAGGAATACCACACACCATACTATACCTATGATAGAATACTGTAACGGTGTTGCATGTTGCAGGGTTGTTAGCGTACAGTATATGCCCAAGGGCGTTATTATAGAGGACAGAAGTGTCAAATAATTTTTCTTTCAAGGCCAGTCTACTATATCAACGAATGAATTCCTTTCCTAGAATAAATAGACTTGAATATGTGCTTTCAATGACCATGATTCCTCAGTACAACTCTTTCTCGGCCCGATGGAAATCATAAGTTTAAAAGAAGACCCAGCAAAGAGAAAATTTAAACATATCATCATTCATTCAATGGAAGAGATGATTTGTATGTGGTAATGACAAAAAAAAAAAAAAACACACACACAAATACATATATACACAGACATGAATATATGTTATATATATATATATATATATATATATATATATATATATATATATATATATATATATATATATATATATATATATAGATAAACAAATGATGAATGTATATACATAAATTAATATGATTATGATAGAGATGCAGTTTGAATCCAAACAAAATTTGATCAGAGAAGAAACTCCTGACTGACAACAAGAAATAATTATAATTGGGAGAGACAGGAAAGAAACTTTCGAAAGAGATTTTTTAATGGGTGTTGGGGGGGGGGGTGAGAAACTTCTTGGCTCTGAAGTAGATTCGCAGTCTACGAGGCTCTTCTTCTCTACAGAATCATTTATGAGTGTAAATTTTAAGAAGTAAAGTAACGTGAGAAGAAAGGAATCACGCAAACAGTGACAAACTAGTTACAGTCATATAACAAGATACAAACAACCATTCGTCTTCAACCTTTAGCCGTTAAAGAAATAAATTATAGCTCGTTACATACTGACATATACATGAATCATGACTGGCAAAAACAGTTGAGAAATGAATGGATCATGAATCTTTTTAAATTAGAAACTGTAAGATCAATAAATCACGACTTATTTCCCACATGAACTGTGAAATTGGTTACTCGAGACTTGACTAATTCAATCAACGGAGACATTGTGACCTTAATTCCCCTAAACAATATGTTAGAATAATGAATTATGAATTTAAAAAATCACGTGAAATTAAATAATCGCAATTCCTTTTAGATCATTTAAAGAACCATCTACGAGATTAATTAATACTTGCCAGCTTTCTTTAATTAAATGTTTAAACACTATGAGCTTTTGCAAAGTCCTATTAATCAACTTTAAGACTACTAAGAGAATGTTTATATCTAGAATTATTGCAATTTATTTTCAAATAACATCTTAGGACATGAGTAATACTAAACTCTTTTAGTTCAATTGAAGAAAAAATATAATAAAAAAACATAGACAGTTTTTATTTTAGATTAAGAAACCTCAATCAAACTATCACGCAATTACAACTGTATGTTTGAGATTTTTTTTTTTTTTTTGCAATAAGAATATTTAAACATACCTTCAATTATTCAAAGGGAGAGATAATCTATACGTGATAATGACTTCAACAAATCCAATCTTTATGCAAAAACACACATACATGAATGAATATAAATATATATATATATATATATATATATATATATATATATATATATATATATATATATATATGTATATACATATATATATAAATAAATATATATATATATATATATATATATATATATATATATTTATATATATTTATATATATAAATATATATATATATATATATATATATATATATATATATATATATATATATACACACACATATATATATATATGTATGTATATATATACATAATATATATATATATATATATATATATACACACACACACACACATATATATATATATATAGATATAGATATAGATATATATATATATATATATATATATATATATATATATATATATATATATATATATATACACACACACACACACACACACACACACACATATATATATATATATATATATATATATTTATATATATATATATATATATATATATATATATATATATATATATATACACACATATATATGCATACATATTTACATCAATAATGTACAGTGAAGTATCACAATGCAATAACATCGCAAGATTGAGGATTCTGATAACAGTAATCAAATACAGTTTTTAGACACCTTGTCTTATTTTCAGTGTATAAATAATGTGAGAATGCATACTGTTAAAAATTTGCCGTAAAAAAAATGGAAAAAATTCTGGAATAAATGTTACCAGGCATTTACCGTACAGATATATTCACGCAAAGGAGTGATATTACGGGTACCAACTCGTAAAAGATAATAACAAAGTCTGGTAAAAAAAAAACACGGTCGCTTGTATTTTACTGAAATACAGCTAATTTTTTTTTACGGAGGTTTTTCGATTAACATTACGGTTTATTTAACAGTGTACTTGAATCAAGTAAACTTGGGTTATATAACATTGAAATATATTCATATTATAAATACTCTGGCACATGTATAGACTATTTTAATGCTTGATACGAATATCGACAAAAAAGTCTGGCGTTGAACACAGTGCAAGTGAATTATTCGGTACATAACAAGAAAACTAAAATTGATAAGGAAAAAGACGAAAGATCAAGTAACCAGGCAATATTCCTAGAAATTCTTCCGCTCATATCCGGTAGTTGCCATTCAATACCAAATTCTCTAAGAATTACAAGTAATGCCTTTGGATGAAACTAACTAATCCCTTAAGTATGAATGTTCATTTTCTAAATAAATGTACATGAATACAATATTAAATAAAATGTAAAACTAAATATTCTTAGTCATCATTATAATTAATATTTTCATTATTACTATTATTACGCTTGTAGTGGTTGAATATAGTTACATTTGTCTTCAATACAATTAACAAAATTATTTGTAACTATGATAGTTATGATCAAAATTAAGCAGAAATAAAATAAAGAACAGTAAAAGAACCAATTCTTTAATCATACGTAAGTTGTAACATATATTAAAAATATGGAGGTATCAATCTCCCTCCCTCGCCAGTGCTTCACGAACAATTTCTATTTAAATAAACGCGACGGACGTATTCTATTCGGACGATGTGGGGGGGGGGGGTTGCAAAGTAAGAAGAGATCATGAAAACAAAATAAAAAAATTCCATGAGGCTAAATTAGACATTTTTGGGTATGAAAATATCCGTATACTAATTAGCATTCAAGGACAAATACAAAACAAATACTAGAATAAAGGATTAACAAATAAATAAATAAATAAAGTGAGAAATTTCGTAATTCTCGAATACCAAGCCTTAGAATTTCTTTACTTCTGTCTTTGTGATTCCTGTAATATAACTTCTTTTGAGGTACTCAAATCCCCATGATACTTTCTCCTTTTATCTCTTCAAATTATTTTCTTCAGATCTGAGGTAGAAAATTAAAACAGATTACCAGTTCCAAAGATATTTGCTCAGAATTAAGAATAAGAAAAAAAAATTACACTTCATAGCAATCTTACAGATAATCACGAAAGCAATATACCGCATGACATTTTTTCCAATTGCACTAAACTGCCTTACAAGACTAAGAAGGGATAATAAAGAAGCGATTTATCTTCCAATGGGTCAAGGCAACTTCAGGTAAATAGGGCAAATGGCCTTGAAGAAATTACGCAGAGTGACATTTAGATAAGGAGATAAAGACAACCTTATCTGATCCCCGACGTTCAGATTTACCGTCTAATTGGCCGACGCGTTCCCTAACCTCTTGGAAGTCGTGTCCAGAAACAGTTCGCTGCCCCAGTAACACTGTCAGTTTTTATGGCAGCGCTCGATTGAGCGTTTACCTTCTCGTAAGCCCCTTTCCTGGCGAACGCCTGGTTTTTACGACTATTTTCGAAGACTTTTACGATACTGAATGATATTCCGCCGTCATTGACGTTTAATGTAGCATGCCGTTACCGCTGAGATATGAGGGTATATCCCGCAGTACGAATATTCCCATCGACATACGCACATTATGGGACACCAATTCATAAGCTCGAATAAAAACGAGGTTTAATCATTAATATCTGACATATTTTTCTCTCTTGTCTTACCTCTGTATTCCGGGAATTCTTTTCTTCAGTGTTTCTTGCGTCTTACATATTTCTATGTAAAACGAAAGTCAAATCTCCTTCAAAACCCAAACTTGGTCAAATATTTTCTCGTGCTGGTTCTTTATAACAAATTACGAAAACAAAGAATATATTTTATCAGCTGTTTGTTCCTAACAACAGCCAAATTTCTTTATGTTAAAGACGACGAGAAAAAATAAATCAATAC
>NC_090732.1:116988070-116990570 GCF_036898095.1 Palaemon carinicauda
TTTGGTTCACTTACGCATTTCGTTTTTCCTTAATCTATCAAGTCTCTTTTTTTGCCAAAGGCCATCTAGAGATTCTCTTTCTTTCGTATTTCACTTAATTGTGAATGATATTTACTGATTCTTTATATAATTGATTTAGAATATCAATATGGTATGACAGATACTGATTAACGACCGTTCTCGTTTATCCTCGTAATCATCCATAAATTCCTTATTGATATGTTGTGTCAAGTGTGATCAGTAACGTAATGTAAGAATTGATAGAGTGCCTCCCATATTCTCCAATTCTAGTTATCAATTTTCATTATTGTAAAAAATACAACATTATCTTACTTTATATATATATATATATATATATATATATATATATATATATATATATATATATATATATATATATATATATATATATTCCCCTATACAATAAAGAGCAGTGCCCGGATATATATATATATATATATATATATATATATATATATATATATATATATATATATATATATACATTTTTTCTTTCTACGCTCGGTCTTTCCCCGTCCCTCGGGAGTAGTAATAGTTATACCTCGAGAGGTACACGGGGAAACCACAATCTCCCATAAATTACCAAACCAGCGGGTTGTAGCTACGAAAGGAAAGAGCGTGGAAAGGGTTGAATCTGTGAGTGCTTGGTGATAAATTCAAATCTATCTAGGTATTTAGACGTCCCTTTTGACGACTCCAGTACACTAGTATATATAGTACTGTCTATTGTTTTGCCTCAAAAGAAAACGCCCCGGATTCTCAAGTGGTATTTTTGAGTGAAACTGCTCACTAGAATATAAATTGAAAAATCAAGCACAAACTTTGTTGTAAACCCTGAAACCAAAAATATACCGATTTACAAAAGACGCTTTCTTTCAGCCTGTTACATATGAATTTCCAATTAAAATATCGCCGCAACTGACCATCATTTTAGGTAAGACTCATAAACCCCAAACAAAATCTCGCAATATTTTGTGAGAAAATCTTCCAAAATAAAGCGATTTACTCTTGGTCGTTTTATTTCCCTCGCATATCCGTTGATTCTCCTATAGCTTCACACTACCCACTTTGGAGTTAGGTATGATATCCGAGGAGCAATTTCGTGGAATTAAGGATAAAAGATGGACATTATGTGGTCTATCTTCAAGCCTGGGAAAAGGCCAAATATATCTCCGCAGTGTGGAATGAAGAATTTTGTTTCATTTTCAAGAGAGGTTTATATTTCCATTCACATACCATTATTTCGCTTCCGATTCAACAGTCACGGTACGATATTAAGAAGTTGATTACACAATCACTTTCTCTATTATAATTCAATTTTGTTCTTGCACGCCTAAAACCGTTATGGGGATTAACCTTCGAAAGAAAGGCAATTGTCTTGTACATGCGTGTGTTTGTGTGTGTATGTGTCCCTCGCATGTGGTTATATCATCTTAAGGATCTCGTGAGTAAATGTATTAAGAGACCCAGCAAGAAATAATAAAAGGAATCAGTACCTTGTACTTTCAAGAATTCTTCATATATACATCTTGGGCAAACTATATAAAGTGAAAGACTTAAAGGGAACGTTGATGTTTAAATGTAAGAACAAGTTTTAAACATTCATCTGTGCATAAACTTTCAATCAAGGCAACTTAAAAGATATAAATTTCAAGGTGATTAAAAACAATCTTCAACTAAGAATCATAATACTGAATAATGGCATTTGAGAAATTTGAATTGTACTGACATAATAAAATGCAAAACTTGCAAAAAGAAATATGTTGACTCAAAATGGTAAAATGAATAAACCAGAATAAAATAAAGACAAGTATTGCCTGTGTTGGGGAGGCGCATGTCAAACTTCTTAAAAACAAAATGTAATATAATCTTTTATGGTGATATTTAATTTTGTGTGAACTTTCAATATTAATAAAGTGGATAAAATATTTTGCATAGTAAATCTCAGCTCAAAATCGTGCAATGACCTATTTTGCGTTTTTGTTTTAAGGAACACTTTTCACAGAAGAGATTTTATGCAGAAGAATGGTTACCTATTTTACTATGTTTGATTTCTGCTAATTTATCATATTTTCATAGTTACCTCAACTATTCTGGATGACTGTGCTATTTTTCACTTTATACCGAAGATGAGTTTTACAAGGATACAAGAAAACACTAGGTGGTGATCTGTTCAATTATTTCCGAGCACACACACACATACACACACACACACACACACACACACACACACACACACACATATATATATATATATATATATATATATATATATATATATATCTGTGTGTATATATATATATATATATATATATATATATATATATATATATATATATATATATATATCTGTGTGTGTGTGTGTGTGTGTGTGTGTGTGTGCTGTGGGGCATAGTATCTATCTTATTCATTCATCAAATTATTTCAACTGTACACATCTCTTCAAATCACAAGTGCCGAAAACTATTATAATGTTAAT
>NC_090732.1:117003070-117008070 GCF_036898095.1 Palaemon carinicauda
AAAAGCGAAATATTTGGGTATCCTATACATCTTTACTGTTATTTATCTTGAGTAAATAAGTGCGTTTTGTGTATAAATTGTACTTCCCAACGATTCTATATCTCAGTACGTGTCTACTCTCTTTTTGCTATTCTCTCCTCTTAACAATATAAAACCAATTTTCTATGATCTCTCCCTTACCTCATTCCGTACAAAGAAGTGTCAACGCAAATAGATCAAGGCGTTTGCGTAGCTTATATATATGAAGATTATAGTGTGTATGTATGAAAAATCATATATAGGCTATATATATATATATATATATATATATATATATATATATATATATATATATATATATATATATATATATATATATATGTGTGTGTGTGTGTGTGTGTGTGAGTGTGTGTGTAGATACATATATATACATATATACATATATACACACACACACACACATATATATATATATATATATATATATATATATATATATATATATATATATATATATACGCATATATAAACATATATCTATATACACATATATATACACATATATATACACACATATATATATATGCACATATATATACATACATATATTTATATATATATATATATATATATATATATATATATATATATATATATATATACACGCATATATAAACATATATCTATATACACATATATACACACACACACACATATATATATATATATATATATATATATATATATATATATATATATATATATATATATATATATATATATATATATATATATATATATATGTATATATATATGTGTGTATATATATGTGTATATAAATATATGTTTATATATGCGTATATATATATATATATATATATATATATATATATATATATATATATATATATATATACATATATATATATATATATATATATATATATATATATATATATACACACACATATATACATATATATACATATATATATATATATATATATATATATATATATATATATATATATATATATATATATATATATATATATAAAACATACGAGAATAGAACGAGGTAAGAAAATTCTGTAAAAATATTCGCATACGATTACAAAATTAAAGGGGAAAATACCAAAACGTAGTCATAAATTGGAAATATTAAAGGATCACTGAATAAAAACATGGATATCCAATCAATCGAAGTGAATTTGTCATAGAGAATATGCAAATTTTTCACACAATGGTAACAAAGATTGAAGTGCTGATACATCAATATATGTCGTTTTAGATTGTAGACCGAGAGAATCTTCCACGCATAAAGTAACAGGAATAATACCCACAAAAAATCTCAAGTAAAGCGTTGCTAGAATCTAAAATAATCCATAATCCGGCTAAAATGCAAATTTCTTGACCTATACGTATATGGAGGCAATATACCGTGCCCTATTTCCGTAAAGAAGCGTAGAAAAAAAAAAACACTAACAGGAACGACTCGCGTACAATCCCTGGGTCGATCTCCATTTCCGTAGGTACCGTAATATAATAGAATGAAAACAAAGGGGGGACAGAAATGTTTCCTTCATCTCATGGGTATCTATTTTGACGCAGAGTTATGTGCCTGTAATTGTGGATATTGATTTCAGTTATGCCATCAAGCTAATGCCCGTTCTCATGACAACCCATGAATTTTATCGGGTAAGGTCACGAACTGTCCCATCGACTTTGGATGTACTGTACACTTAACTGGGCACACCTAACGGAATCTATTATTATTATTATTATTATTATTATTATTATTATTATTATTATTATTATTATTATTATTATTATTATTATTATTATTATTATTATTATTATTAGTAGTAGTAGTAGTAGTAGTAGTAGTAGTAGTAGTAGTCCACCGTGGCACAGTTGTATACTCTCATGGGATTTCTTTTTTCAACAAGGCTTTAAAAGTGGAGCAAGGTTTCGTCCAAATCGTTGCACATCTGAACAGAAAGACACCAAAGTTAACAGACGGAAAATTAAAGGAAGTCGGCAATGTGGCCCTGGCCGAGTGAACGCTACAAGGTACTAGGGTGCCATCTACGTCATTCCACCCAACACTCACAGTAAGTACCCGCCCCTTTATGGGTGGTGGTGAAATCAAAGTCACCATAGTATATAAATACAAACTTGATATTTCAGCATAATAATGTGTACATACATTTGCAAGAATTTACGTCCATTATAGTGTATGTGTATATATAAGCAACAATTTATGTCCATTATAATGTGTCCATAATTTTGCATGAATTTATGTCCATTATAATGTGCACATAAATTTACAAGAATTAATGTCCATTATAATGTGTACATAAATTTGCAAGAATTTATGTCCATTATGATGTGTACATAAATTTGCAAGAATTTGTCCATTATAATCTGTACATAAATTTGCAACAATTTATGTCCATTATAATGTGTACATAAATTTGCAAGAATTTATGTCCATTATAATCTGTACATAAATTTGCAAGAATTTGTCCATTATAATCTGTACATAAATTTGCAAGAATTTATATCCATTATGATGTGTACATAAATTTACAAGAATTTATGTCCATTATAATCTGTACATAATCTTGCAAGAATTTATGTCCATTATAATCTGTACATAAACTTGCAAGAATTTATGTCCATTATAATGTGTACATAAATTTGCAACAATTTATGTCCATTATGATGTGTACATAAATTTGCAAGAATTTCTCCATTATAATCTGTACATAAACTTGCAAGAATTTATGTCCATTATAATCTGTACTTAAACTTGCAAGAATTTATATCCATTATAATGTGTACATAAATTTGCAAGAATTTATGTCCATTATGATGTGTACATAAATTTGCAAGAATTTGTCCATTATAATCTGTACATAAACTTGCAAGAATTTATGTCCATTAAAATGCGTACATAAATTTGCAAGAATTTATGTCCATTATAATGCGTACATAAATTTGCAAGAATTTGTGTCCATTATAATCTGTACATAAACTTGCAAGAATTTATGTCCATTGTAATCTGTACATAAACCTGCAAGAATTTATGTCCATTATAATCTGTACATAAACTTGCAAGAATTTATGTCCATTATAATGCGTACATAAATTTGCAAGAATTTATGTCCATTATGATGTGTACATAAATTTGCAAGAATTTGTCCATTATAATCTGTACATAAATTTGCAAGAATTTGTCCATTATAATCTGTACATAAACTTGCAAGAATTTATGTCCATTATAATGTGTACATAAATTTGCAAGAATTTATGTCCATTATGATGTGTACATAAATTTGCAAGAATTTGTCCATTATAATCTGTACATAAACTTGCAAGAATTTATGTCCATTATAATGCGTACATAAATTTGCAAGAATTTATGTCCATTATAATGTGTACATAAATTTGCAAGAATTTATGTCCATTATAATGCGTACATAAACTTGCAAGAATTTATGTCCATTATAATCTGTACATAAACTTGCAAGAATTTATGTCCATTATAATGTGCACATAAATTTACAAGAATTAATGTCCATTATAATGTGTACATACATTTGCAAGAATTTATGTCCATTATAATGTGTACATACATTTGCAAGAATTAATGTCCATTATAATGTGTACATAAATTTGCAAGAATTTATGTCCATTATAATGTGTACATACATTTGCAAGAATTTATGTCCATTATAATGTGTACATAAATTTGCAAGAATTTATGTCCATCATAATGTGTACATCAATTTACAAGAATTTATGTCCATTATATTGTGTACATACATTTGCAAGAATTTATGTCCATTATAATGTGTACATCAATTTGCAAGAATTTATGTCCATTATAATGTGTACATACATTTGCAAGAATTTATGTCCATTATAATGTGTACATCAATTTGCAAGAATTTATGTCCATTATAATGTGTACATACATTTGCAAGAATTTATGTCCATTATAATGTGTACATCAATTTGCAAGAATTTATGTCCATTATAATGTGTACATACATTTGCAAGAATTTATGTCCATTATAATGTGTACATCAATTTGCAAGAATTTATGTCCATTATAATGTGTACATCAATTTGCAAGAATTTATGTCCATTATAATGTGTACATCAATTTGCAAGAATTTATGTCCATTATAATGTGTACATCAATTTGCAAGAATTTATGTCCATTATAATCTGTACATAAATTTGCAAGAATTTATGTTCATTATAATGTGTACATATATTTGATAGAATTTATGTCCATTATAATATGTACATAAATTTACAAGAATTTGTCCATTATAATGTGTACATAGATTTGCAAGAATTTATGTCCATTATAATGTGTACATACATTTGCAAGAATTTATGTCCATTATCACGCGCCCATAAATTTGCAAGAATTTGTGTCAATTATGTGTAAACAAATTTGAATTAATTCATGTTCATTATAATGTGTACATACATTTGCAATAATATATGTCCATTGTAATATGTACATACATATCCAAGAATTTAATTGCATTATAATGTGTACAATGCTAAACAAGACTGTTGCGCAATGTACTTGATCGCGAAACTCCGAATTTGATTATGAGCATTAATCTACATTTTGATTGTTTTGATAATAAACAGTTGAATATAACCAGTGTTTTGATAAATTATTCTTTTATGGTTCTAAGGTCAAATGTGCTATAATTTCCTTTCTTATCAAAGACGCCTCAGGTATCTACTTGCACCAATTGGCAATCCGAGAGATGTTAAAATATAGATACTACTTGAAGTTATAAAGACAAATGAAGCAGAATCGACACACAATTTACACATATGAATAACTGATAGTATAAATTAAATGAAATGTAATCCCAAAGGTACTGTAGTATGACACGAGTAATTCGCGGAGATCTGCTAAAAACCAGAACACTGATAACGTTATATTTGTTATATATTATATCTTTCATGAGAATTCGTATGAG
>NC_090732.1:117015570-117023070 GCF_036898095.1 Palaemon carinicauda
TTTAAACATTTTGCCAAAAGCTGTTCAAAACTTTTGATAATATGGAAGTTAAAGGAATTGGGCGGTAATTTGCACGGCTGATTTATCTGGTGGAGTAACATTACCTATTCTCCAAGTGCAATAAGAACCTCTGCTTGCTAACTTGCAGAAAATAACAGACAACCTAGGATCTAAAATATCAGCAGTATTTATAGAAAAAAAAAAAAAAAAAAACAAAGGAAAAATACCGTTGGAATCTAAACCTCCACTAGTATGAAGATCCATCACAAATATTTTAATTCAACGGGACCGAAAAGCATAACTAGTTAGTTTAGCCCCAGGAAAACAGAAATGTGAAAGATAAGTTTTTCATTACTCTGCTGACTGTCAAACACATCAGCCATCTGATTTAAATAAAGGAGGAACTGTTGTGTCTACACTAAAGAGTACAGATAAAAAGATACGTCCACCACTTATGTTCCCAGGTTGTACCATAAAGTGTTTTTCCATTGTTACATTTCATTCCTTTTCTGTTGAAGCATAAACTCTTAGTTGAGTATAGTTATCCTAAGTCAAATCCGACCTGCTACCTTTCCAACGATGAAACGCTTTCTGCTTCTCCTACTAAGCGCATCTACACTCATCATTCAACGAAGGCTGTCTTTCACTTGGCATTTTAAAAAATATTGCAAATACGATATAAGTTATATTCATGTACCGTAGGTCAAGGCAACTCATAAAGGTGAAATAAAATAGGAAATCATACAAAACAAAATATCACCAAAAACTTTTTATCAAAATCTCTAGAGAATTATTTAACCTACTTAGATTTTGTATCGAACGGTGTATGACAAAGCGTATAATTCCCTCTATTTACTTTTGAAAAATTATAAAGGTAACAAAAATAGCACATTTTATCATTAATCAATAAAGAAGTTCGCCATATAGAAATAAATATTCATCAATTAATTCATCCTGTGCATTCTATACCATGCGAGGCAAAAAAAAATATACTTTTTATTCTTTAATATTGATAACAAAAATGCCTATAATAACAACAACAACAACAACAACAATAACAACAACAACAAAAATGGCGAACAGAACGCTCAAGAAATAACCATCATTACAATCATAATTATCACCATTATCTATGATTTAATGAGAGCAAGCTTCAAAATTCTACCGAAGAACCCTCCCATTATCTTTATGGTACTTGGCCATATTTCTTCGACAGAGAAATTACAGGATAGTTATATAATCTTAGGTAATGCTTAATTAGAAGACATGCTAGCTAATTCTTCATGTAAATATATAATCATCTAGCACGTAAAAGAAAGGTACTTGCTAAGCAAAAGAGAGAGAGAGAGAGAGAGAGAGAGAGAGAGAGAGAGAGAGAGAGAGAGAGAGAGAGAGAGAGAGAGAGAGAGAGAGAGAGAGAGATTCTAATAACACATAATTGAATTATATTCAAAGAAATCAGTTTCATTTCGGAAACAACGGGTCACATTATGGCCATCAAAGACAACGAATTGAGTGAACTCATCAACAAACGTATTCAACCACGCAAACGTCTTAGTAAATACGATAGCAGCAATAAGTATGAAGCAAGGCTATTATTGCTTTGAAATGAAAATCTAATACTACAGGAAACAAAACTTGGAAATTAATTATAGGTAATGCGTTTGTGCATATGTAAATGCATACATTCAAGAAGACAGAATTACTCGCAAACTGTATACAGTAAAAATGCGTGAATACGCACCGTTGAGGCACATGATTTGTCGTACAAAACCGAAGATTGTATATATATATATATATATATATATATATATATATATATATATATATATATATATATATATATACTGTATATATATATATATATACTGTATATATATATATATATATATATATATATATATATATATATATATATATATATATATATATATATATATATACTGTAGGCGTGTGTGCGTGCATGTTTATAAACATTCACGGTATTATATACGTAGTATGTATTCATAAATATATGTAAATAAGTACGCATGTACACACATGCAACCACATTAGTAGAAAACAGAATAGTAAATACCGGGAGCAATTTCTAAGAAAAAACGCTTTTAACCCAAAGAAAAATTCTCTGAGCTCAAAATAAAAATTGATTTCATTCTTAAAGCCGTGCGTGCATGTGTGTATAAACATTCAGGGTATTATAAACGTAATATGTATTCATAAATAAATGTAAATAAGTGCGCATGTACACACATGCAACCACATTAGTAGCAATGCAGAACAGTAAATACCGGGAGCAATTTTTAAGAAAAAACGCTTTTAACCCAAAGAAAAAATCTCTGAGCTCAAAATAAAAATTGATTTCATTCTTAAAGCCTCGGCATATTTCCATCAAAAGTTGCGTTATTCTTTGTTATTTATCTCATAATGTCAATGTCCAAGAAATTGTTGATTATAAAACTTATATTTTAAAACTTTGAATGTCATCAATTTAATATCCCGTCAATAATAAACAAAAACAACAATGGCAATGATAATATAAATTATAAGAGTATAATTATAATTCCTATATTTTCAGGCGACTCACAACATCATTATTATTATTATCATTGCTATTATTTATGCATGCATTTGACCTCTAAAGGTTTCTGTGTGACGAAAACGTGACATTATTGAAATATAAATTCCCGGAAAGAGAATGTATCCAATGTTGCAGTAATAAAAGGTAAAACTTAGGAAATGATGAAAACAAATTGAAATCGGTAGTAATCTTTATAACTTTGTTTGTTATTCCATGCGAAGCATATACAAATTCCTCAACATTATTACTTAATGAAAACAAAATTGTTTACTCTCTCTCTCTCTCTCTCTCTCTCTCTCTCTCTCTCTCTCTCTCTCTCTCTCTCTCTCTCGCTTAGTATTCCTGGAGCCACTCGTTCTTCCCAGGAACGTGCAGTTTGTGAGAACACTAGCAAGTGCGGGTCATCCATTCGCTCCACGGAATTTCCATGTCCTGCCGAAGCTACAAGTGGTTACACGAAGAGACACTGTTCGTTGCTACTAGAACTTAGGGGGGAAATATTATCTCTCTCTCTCTCTCTCTCTCTCTCTCTCTCCTCTCTCTCTCTCTCTCTCTCTCTCTCTCTCTCTCTCTCTCTCTGATTTATTTGTTTCTTTTACTTTAGTGAGGCCAGGTTATTCGCACTTTTGCACTTTCATCTGTCACTCTCTCTTCGTGACTTAATTACATCTTTTGTTTCTATTTTTTATTTTCTGGAAAGAATAAAACCTATTCTCTTACTGCAACAATATCCCTTTGTATCCTAAATTTTGTGGTCAGTCTCAATTCGGGTTTTATGAACCATAACAACCTCGTAACCGATATCATCAGATTTCAATAGAATTATTAATACAAAGGTGGACCTGAAAAACAAGGGAACAATATTGTCATCATTATCATATAGAACCACAAGCTGCACTCTCATGAAATTTCCAAAATGACACGAACTATTATCAAAGTAAGTATAAACTAAAGTGATTTAGTCTTCAAGAGCCAGAAGTCAGTCTTTTCCTATTAACCCAAAACCGCAGAAACCTGGATAAAATGGGAACAAAATTATCCCTTGTATTTATGAAAACTATCTTAACAACGATAAATTGGCGCTAAAATAAAAAAATGATGATTGTCTTATCGATTAAGATCTTCACATGAGTTATAGTTTTTTTTTTTTTTTTATACTAGCTATCAAAAATTAACATGGTCGAAATTCTCTCCCTCCCACTCATATACATAACTCATAAGTGAATAAATTTTACAAGAATTGATAACTTCCTGAATCCCACCCACTTGCCAAAAGAATGCATCAATCAAAAACCCTCGCCTTGTGTAATCTTCCCGGCGTTAGTTGTTGCAAACTTTGTTATTGCGCACAGCGCCTGTTTCGGTATTGATTCTCATCCAATTTGCCCTACCCTTGGACCGTTTCTCATTATTTGTCTAGCGCTGTTTAGGAAGCACCTACCGTCCTCCTTGGCTTTCCCCCCATTATCGCTTGCTTGTCTCAGTTCCTCAAGGCACAGCAGCAGGCAGCAGCAGTTCCTGCTGATTGCTGGAGGCGAAACATTGCACTTATTAGGCTCTCTGCGTCGTGAAACGCTATTGCAGCGGAAATTGTAATTACCATAATTATTTCATTCGAAACACTTATTACTGTCGCTATAGCACTTAATATTACTGCCTGAGTTGGAGCTATTACTGCTGTTGCATTTCTAGCTATTATCCACACGCGTTTCCCACCTTGTTTATAATTATTGCTCCCTCTACTGTTAGTGTTTCGATAGTTTCATTTATAATAGTTACTTGAGGAACTAGTAAATTATAGTCGGCCCATTGTGACCCTATTACAACAGTTTTACACAAATTATAGTTGGAAAATCTAATAATACTAAATTTGCCAACTATAATGCTCGATAAATCAAGACTATACCTATATTTATTCTTAAGCAGACTTCAACAAGTGAAATATCCAATATATTATTGATGTTCTATGTCCATTAAAACATCAGGAAAAGTAGAGTCAATATTTCACTTTTCTTATGTAAAGTTTAATGGGACTGACAAAGTTTCCTAGCCCACGCTTAGTTGAATATAAGAAAAATTATAAAAAGGAACGACAGAGCATACCAGCAACGGCACTATGTAGTTCACAAGTGCTTTCAATACAAATATCTACTTGCAGTATTACGAGAAAAAAAAAAAAACACTTTAGTTTTCTAAATGTAGAAAGGCTATAGGGGGCGGGAAATATAGAAACGTAAATAAAATTCCGAGGTTTTGCAGTGAAAGGAGAGAAACAGTCAAGGAGCTCATTCCAAGGATATTGGTCGAATTTCGTAATATACTGTAGATCTTCTAGTAAAAATAATGTATCTAAAAATATTTGCCTAGCCTTGATATACAGTACTTTACCATAATTCTTCTTTATTTGGCATAATTACTATAACCAAAGATAATATGAATATTAAGAACAATTATATGTATATATATACATGATATAGTGTAGCTAATAGAGCAATAAAGAATTTTAAAAAGTCTAAATTAGCAAAATAAACACGGAAGATATATCAGACAAAGGTTACCGGCAATTTTCCAAAAAATACATAAAATTAAAATATGACATCATTACCGCCTGCTATGCAATGCTAATGACTTCGCAATTCATCATGCAATGAATGTAACAGCAAAGATGCCAAAGCATGCTTTGTCATAATTCGCGTCGTTCGATTTGCCTACTAAGATGTTTCATCGTTAATGACCTTCAGTTACTTCACACGGACTGTGGCGGTCTTTGGCAGTCTTCAGTCTATAGTCACTGAGAATTAAGGTTCGAGATACGGTTTGATTTAACCCTATTTGATTACATATTTACCTTGCTTTTAATTAATAATAATAATAATAATAATAATAATAATAATAATAATAATAATAATAATAATAATATAATATAATAATAATAATAATAATATAATAATAATAGAATAATAATAATAACCTCCCCTATATAATAAAGAGCAACTGGCTTTTTATAATATATATATATATATATATATATATATATATATATATATATATATATATATATATATATATATATATATATATATATAAACATATATATATCTTTTCGGTCACACCCAGCTCTCTCCGTCTCTCGGTAGAAGGGAGAAAGATTAGTCGTACCCTGGTGAGAGCGAGGTGCGTGTTGGTGTGTGTACACATCTATCAAAATATTTATCCGTCATTTCAGACAGGACGCATACACTTATAATAATAATAATAATAATAATAATAATAATAATAATAATAATAATAATAATAATAATAATAATAATAATAATAATAATAATAATCTTCCCTATATAATTAAGAGCAAGCGTCTGGCTTTATACATATATATACATATACATATATACATACATACATATATATATATATATATATATATATATATATATATATATATATATATATATATATATATATATATATACATACCCGTCATTTCAGCGAGGTTGCAATAATAATAATAATACCAATAATAATAATAATAATAATAATAATAATAATTAGATAAAATAGTTATATAAACAAGTGACTGAATTTACCATATTAATACACTTCAATGGGAGTCAACAATAACACAACCTTATAATTTGTATTAAAAAGTATTAAGCATGTATTAGAGAACAAAAAATTAACAAGCTTGAAACTATATTCTCATAAACTGACAGCAGAAACTTTCTACATAATTGCAAATAAGTGTATGTAAAGCAGGCGTTAGAATGACTTAAAACATACTGCAATTACTGCGTTACCATTACTAACAATTGCAGTAATTGCCTAAGAGTTCGTAATTTGAAGCATATTATATTCAAGTTATTCGTTTCGCTTTATGATTTCTGTCGAGTGAAATAATGGATCGATCGATTTTTCGAAACGCCACGTTTATCAATACATGCTAAGAGTATTTACCAATAAAATTAATTTATTCAATTTACAAATAGATTGTTGTCAATAATAATAACAATAACAACAACAATAATAATAATAAGGATAATAATAATCATATCAATAAAAAATAATAATCAATAATATTAATAACACTAACAATAATAATAATAATAATAATAATAATGATAATAATAATAATAATAATAATTACTAGCCATCATCGTAGCTATTAAAAAATGTGACAGTAACTGCATGGAAAGATGACATTGCAATGTGTTTCCTTTTTTTTCTTCTTTGTGGCAGTTTCTACTAGAGCAATACACAAAATATGCCGGAACAATACTCCATTTCCCAAGTCAAGGAGACAAAGGCTTCCCATTTCCAGGTGCTTAATAGCTTCTCGTTAAACCTAACTATAAAATGAAGATTTAAAACCCAGCTCCGTAAAAGATTGTCCTGCGAGACCCGCTGGAAAGCTTTAATAAAATCTTAATAAATTTACCATTTGTTTGCCCTTTAATGATAGTTCAATGATTGGTCGTAACTATTTGACGCCACAGAATGGCTTTAGGCTTACTATAAATCTGCATACTATACTTGATCGATAAACATGTTTTGAACACACTATCCTGTAGTTTGGTATTACGTAATTATTCTAATATGTCAAGGACACTGGTGTGTCCTCTGAGATTTGCTAAGTGCTTAGTTTTTGTCTCCGTTTTCTATTGGTCTAGTTCTCTCGTTCAGTGTATATCTAATACATTTTACTTGATCATAACACAGCAAGATTTCTACCATATTTTAATAAAAAACAAGTTTCTAATTTCTATGAACTGAAGTATTACATTTCATTAATTTTCTCCAGATCTTCGATGTTAGATACGTTAATTTAGATATACTTTGTTTATTTTCTTTCAGTCGGGATATTATCCTAGTAGAGAACTTGTAGAAAAAAAATTCAATTTTACAATATAAGATATAAATCGTTTCGC
>NC_090732.1:117028070-117035570 GCF_036898095.1 Palaemon carinicauda
GATGAAATATAGTCATTGGCTTGAAGATTAAATTTTCTAGTATCTTTGTTGTTTAAAAATATAAAGCTTACATAAAACTATCAATATCAATAATAGTAGAATAATGTTTACTACAGCTATTTCACAAATGTTAGATATATACCCTTATTATTATTATTAACGTTGTTTTCGACAAAATACCTAATTATTTGTTCGTTGAAAATTCCCGAATAACAGCGTGGGTCAATAACCTATAAAACTTATTTTCTATGGAGGAGGAGAGAGAGGTTTGGAAGAAGCTCCTCGTTCTTGTCAATAATACAATATTCCGATGTTCCATCGCAAATGAGTAATGGTCCATCCTGAATACTAGACCAACCTTCGATTACGATACAATGACAAACAGCCAGATAAAACAGCGAGGAGGTATCTCAGTGTCCCAGTAGGATATGAGCATGCATCCATGTATGTTTTATATGCAAGAGTCGAGGAAAGGTTAAGCCCATGGAGTCATGCAGTTTATGCATTGCAAAAATATTAAAGTTGGATGGATGGATGTATGTATGCAGATGGATAAACTTTAATCACATAACACAAAAACATAGTAAAATTGAGAGTAACGTATAAACGCCAGGTTACACACAAAGTTAGCTATGAAAATTCTTACAGGAAAACAGGAATTATTACCAATGTAACTTACACCTTTAACTCAATTATATACACACACATTGACGAAAAAAAAAAAAATCTAAAGGCCAGGCAAGAGCAGCCTAAACCCAAGCTCCTGCAATCCACTCAAAAATGATGACCTCATCGTCAGAGTAATATGGTTAATTTGTCTTCCTGGAAGCGCCGCTTACCGTGGAACACATCATTACGTCATCTGTGAAACTGAGGGTTCCAAGAACAAACTTCAGGGTAATCCTGTTACGTCAGTCAAGGGCGTACTAACAAATTTCAATTGTCTCATCGTTTTTATTATGGGCGAGAGGGGGTTACAAATATGATAATGAAAATACCACTTATGTTTCCATTAGAAATGCCATTAACAAAATGTAGAGTAAATCTTCAATCATTCGAGGAACCGAAAGTTACTGGGTGAAAAATGAGTCTGTAGGAGTTGCAATCAACAAGAGTATCAAATCTCATTTCCTTTCCCTTAACAACTATTATGAAAGAGGTTTATATCTAAGCAAAAAAATATAAAAAAGTTATTATGGTGTTAACTCGATATTTATTTCTGAAATAGGATTCTATTAGCACGCAATAATTTGGTGAAAAAAAATTGTTCTAAAGCATTCGTGTCGGTAATGTCTGAAAAAAAAACGGTGAAGTTGTAAACCATTGAGTTCTGTTTCTATCTTTTTATGAAGAATAAATATTGAATGTTGCGAACAGCGAACGATCTTACATTCAATATTACAAAAAAGCGCTTGATCTTATGCTTATCATTACAAAACAGCCCACGGTTTTATATTCAATATTACAAAACCACTCACGATCTTATATTTAATATTACAAAACAAAGGACGATCTTACATTTAATATTACAAAACATCGCACGATGTTATATTACTATAACGAAACAGTGCATGGTCTTATATTTATTATTACAAAACAGAGCACAGTCTTATATTTAATATTATAAAACAGCATTCAGGCTTTTATTCAATATAACAAAACATTGCACGATCTTATATTCCATATCATAAAACATCACATGATCTTTTAGTAATATTACAAAACAGCGCACGGTCTTATATTTAATATTACAAAACAGCAGACGGTCTTATATTTAATATTACTAAACAGCACACGATTCTATATTTAACATAACAAAACAGTGATAAATCTTATATTAATATTGCAAAACAGCACACGATTTTATATTTATAACAAAATAGTCCTCAATCTTATATTAATATTACAAAACAGCACACGATTTTATTTTTAATATAACAAAACAGTGCTCAATCTTATATTAATATTGCAAAACAGCGCATGGTCTTATATTAAATATTGCAAAACATCACGATCTTATATTCAATATTACAAAACAGCGGATGGTCTTATATATATGATATTACAAACAGAGCACAGTCTTATATACAATATCACCAAAGAATGCACGGTCTTATATTTAATATTACAAAACTGACGTTTTTATATTAAATATTACAAAACATGGCACGATCTTACATTAATATTACAAAACATTACTCGATCTTATATTAACATTACAAAACAGCGCTCGATCTTATATTCAATATTACAGAAGATTGCACGATCTTATATTTAATATCACAGAACAGCGCTCGATCTTATATTTAATATTTCTTAAAAAATAGCGCACTATCTTATATTCAATATTAGAAAATAACGAAGATCGTATATTCAATATTACAAAATCGCGTACGATCTTCTTCAAGATATCAAAATCAAAGCTCCAAATAAATGTATAAACTGAGTTTGTACTTGAAAACTGATGAAAGGTAGGTGTTGAATATGACATTGGTCAGAAAAACACTTCATCATATGATTGTAGGTTACGTAGATTACTCGGCCCAAATAGAAATTTAGATTATCGAGAATTTCAACTAGTGGATAATGAAAAAAATAAAAAATAATAATAATTCACAGAATTCTCGGACACGCACTTCAATTACTGCCTCTGAAAAGACGCTTTATCACTGGTGTCACTAATATTACGAATTATAAATTCATGAGCACAGTACGCCGTTGATGTTTAGGCTGTACTATAGTTGCGTGTTATCATTATTATTATCATTATCCTTATCATTGATATTATTGTTATTTTTATTATTTTTATTATTATTATTATTATTATTATCATTATTATTGCTAATACTATTGTAGTTGTTCTTTTGTTATTAGTTCGGCGATTTATCAGATAATTGTTATAAAATTTCAAATACTAAAAAGCAAAGCAGTCTTTGAAAGATGAAGCATGGAGCTAAGAGTAATAGCAAACATCAATTCAAATATAATTTTAATCCTAGTAAATATTGCTCAGTATTCTGTGTATAAGCCTCAACCATGAACATAAAAAACTCAGAAGTAAATGAAACAAAGTATAATATGGATTATTTGTCTTAATAAAAAGGGCTTGGGTATAAACACAAGGAAACGCACGATGCTGGTCAGATACAACACGAGAGAGAGAGAGAGAGAGAGAGAGAGAGAGAGAGAGAGAGAGAGAGAGAGAGAGAGAGAGAGAGAGAGAAACGGCGGGGGGGAGAACAATATATAATGCATATGTACCATGTAATTCACTTTTAATGTCCCTAACAAAACACTTCTGTCAGGTAATTTTTTTACTCATAATGTAGTCAAGATAATCGATCAACAGGACTTTAGAACGCTTTAAGAGACTGTTTATTCGGAAAATAAAAGGTCTCATTTTTTAAAAAAATGTAAATACCTAATAACTCATGATAACTAATACGAGTAGTGGTGGCTTATTAGAAATTCCATGTCTCGCGATCCCCAGAATGGGGTTCGAGTCACGCTCAAACTCGATAGTTTCTTGTAGTGTCTGCAACCTGACCATCCTTATAAGCTAACGATGGGGTCTTTGGGGGAGCTTATAGGCCCACCTGCTGAATTATTAGCAGCCATTGCCTGGCCCTCCCGGTCCTAGCTAAAGTGAAGAGGGAGTTAGGCGCTGATCATAAGTAATATGGTCAGTTTCTAGGGCATTGTCCTGCTAGCTAGGGCACTGTCACTGTTCCTTGCCTCTGCCATTCATGATTTGCCTTTAAACCTTAAACCTTTAAATGCATCCAATCCCCACCTAATGAACTGACCATGTATATCATCTGGTCACAGTTGAAATTCCTTCAATCTGAAATGAACAAGTTGAGCATAAACTTTCTAAAACATCTATGTCTGACTTTTGGCATTCGGCGAAGTAGGTTCAGTGACGTCATTCTCAGTTGTTAAAACTAAAAAAGATGGATAGAAAAGATAAAAGCTCAAGCCCGCTGAATGGAATCTGAACTTCAAAGGCAGTTTACAAAAGCTCGTTGACGTCATTACTTATGTCATACTACACTTGAACATCCATTAGAAAACCAGATGGTTATTTGATGTACGCGAGATACAATGCACTCACAAAATTACACACACGCTCTGATCAGATTAACACAGTCATCATGTTTTTTTGTAAATCCCAAACCCCCACAAATTCTCCCCTGGGATCGATCTTGACTTTTTCTCCAATGAGGTATTGATAACCTCTAAACCATTGTATATGCAAGTATATACACCCCCGTCACTATCTCAGCTTCGTGCAAGAACGCTACGTGCTTCAGCAAAAAATAACCAAATCTTCGATTTGGGAAAAGTGCTTGACCTCCATATACATAACAATACATATATTCATTCATATTGTAATTCTAAGACTAGTTCTAGTTCTAACTAATTCAGTAAGAACTAGATTCAATAAACCGAGACTCAATGCCACAATTGGTTCCCCAGGACTATTTCAGGTGTTCAAATAAACCAGCTCACAATAATCAAGGAAGCCAAGATCATTATCGTTAGGTTATAACTAAGCTATGCGCTATTTCGGGAGCTTCTCTCCATGGATAAAACGGACTTTCTTCTATACATTGAAAAAACAATTGATATTAGAATCGTTCACATATTTGACTTTTATCTAGACGGAAACTATTCTTTAATTCCTTTATATTTACCAAACAAAAATGACAATAGACCGTATTGTAAAAATGCATACAGAATTCCTAAAAGGGGACGAACTTGAAACAACTATTCTGTTGAAATGGCAGCCAATACAATGCTATTTTATTGGTGATAAATTCAGGAATATTAATAACAACTCCCGTTTAGTGCTTGGACAGGGAACGAAATAAAATGCTATGTGGCACCCGCTTACTCAAGAGGAATACGTTCTGAATCTTTAAGCAGTATATATGCTATGTTATAAACTCTTTATTAAATTCATCAAGAAGCATACAATACGCTCCTGCCTTTGAATGATCTACGGTAGTTAGGAAACTAATTGGTAAACATGAATTTTATTATTATTATTAATTTTTTTTTCGATTAGTGCTCCCCCACGCACGAGAAATGTTGCCGTGGACACCAAAGTTTTTGTGGCTTGCAATTGAAACTTTAAAAGCAACAGTATAAATTATTCTTGAGTTTGTGTATAATGGCGTGTAATGTTCAGAGTAACGCTAGACGAACAAAGCGAGACAGGGACATCAACCGAAGTCATGAACGAAACATGACTAATGTTAAATCCTAATTGATATAGAATTTCACAAAAAAACGGTCTTTGCACCATAATTGATGTGGAATATTCGTCACGGTTAATATCTACTTGGAAAAATAATATCAAGAATTTCCTTTTTTCAATTGCAAGTCTGATATTGCTATATATTAATTTTTCTTGCAGATCACGTAAACAATTAGGTTTACCCTGTGATATTCTTGTTTGTTATATAAATACAGGATGAGTATAAAACCTAATACACGAAAGTCACGTCATACGTTACCTGAATGTTAAACCTAACTGTTGCATTTGGATAAACATTGATTTTCCCTTTTTAAAAAGCAGTACATTGTATGATATTAGCTCTCAATAAAAAGAAACTTCACTCAAGTTAAATTTACCTTTGTTTTGCAAATAATTTGTAATTCCAAAGAAACGAACCGCCTGCGCACGTTAGCAATAGGCTTTATATAGATCTCAACTATACAACTATATATGTCTGTATGTGTAAACATAACGGTTTTCACTGACAAAAGGTTTTTCAGCCACTTATCCATATATTCTTCAACAGTGAATCGGGATGTATTGCTTCCTTAGCATGAAGTCATGAAATCCCAATACTAACACTTTTCCCAGTAATCGCTAAACCAGCAGAATAACTAACATAGTATGAGACAGTAACATAATCAAATAGATGAATAAACTCTAGAATAAGGAAATCAGATCCGGCCCCATATAAAAGATAACTTTAAATTATCATAAAAAGAGAACCTTTCATTTTCAGTTCTGGCTTGTGAATTAAGATATCAACTTAACGGAGTTGAAAGTAAGATGCAAAGACAATATCGTACCGGAATAATCTCTTCCAAACAACATATCGACAGCACGGAAGAAAAGCTCAACCAATTCCTTATCCTCGCCATAGACGTCTTCCAATCGGAGACAACTGCTTCGCAGTCTTTAAAAATAGAATGAATATCCTTATACTTATTTATTGCGATTTCAGACAATTTTTCTATACATGTGAAGTTAGATCTTGATGACTCCCTTATAATGAACATGTACCAAAAAAAAAAAAAAAAAAAAAAGATATTTTTCCATCTTTTTCTCATTCGGTTTTGAATTTTATGATAGGGACTAAGGAATTTAGATGGTTGAGGAGAGACATTCCTAGCATTTATTTATGAAAAAACGTCCAAACAAAATTTTAGGTGCTTTAATTTTCTTAATTACATTCTTTATCCATAACTAAAAGCTTACTTTTCTTTTCGTACATCAGTGCTCTTTAATTTTTCAGTTTCTTGCCTTGTACATATAGGCATACAACCATCAACCTAAGGACTCAAACAATATCTGATCAATGAAATGAACTTACGTGAGCCAATAAGGTGAGTAAGATAGCTTTCCTTTTATCATATCTACCTATATTTCGATCGACGTATCGACTATCGACTATATTGCGTTTAACGTAGCCTATATATAATTGAGCGTATATATAAAGGACAATATAAGCTCCACATAGCAGTTGCTGTTCGCAAAGCGAAACGTCCCCATTTAGGTATACATTACAGTATGCAAATATTTGCTGGAGACGATCCACCTATATTGGTGAAAATATGTCTAGAGTGGCTGGCTATTTTTCGTTCAGACTTCATTAACTATTATGGGGCATATTTTATTAACATTCCAATATAAAATCTATAAAAGTATCTTCAACATTTACCTGAATTTTCGTCCCATAACAACAATCACATGGTGGCCTGAAAATAATCATTATACATGTAGGTAACTAATTGCACAATTCTTTTTTCCGACAATGTCCCTTTCATCAATAAAACACAGATCCTCCGGTACATATCTCAGAGAGAGAGAGAGAGAGAGAGAGAGAGAGAGAGAGAGAGAGAGAGAGAGAGAGAGAGAGAGAGAGAGACTAGAATCGAAGTATTGTCATAAATACATAACATGCATATGAATAGGACTTGTGGTCACCTGAATGACCTTGAGGAAGGGGGTTTGGGGGGGACATAAGTGCAGCTGGAGGGTGGGGAGCACCCTCACATTACATACCGTGTCCTAATGGATCTATAAAATGAACGAACTGCCTAGAGAAAGAGAGAGAGAGAGAGAGAGAGAGAGAGAGAGAGAGAGAGAGAGAGAGAGAGAGAGAGAGAGAGAGAGAGAGAGAGAGCGGGGGGAGAAAAGCCGCCTACGAGGTGCTTGCATTCTACACAATTGCTATTAAATATTCGATTCCTATTTTA
>NC_090732.1:117038070-117040570 GCF_036898095.1 Palaemon carinicauda
AACATGGCGATTTATAAACCGGCAAAACATGAATGCTAATACGTTCCATTATATTGCAGCAACAAAAACACATAAGAAGTAGCATAAAACAATATTCGTATTAATTCTAGCGAGTATATTGAACTATTTACAAACGTGAAAAGTTATTACGATAAAATTAGAAATCTTCGCCGTTAATAATATTATTCATCAAGATATTTCTTTCTTTAATTATAGTTATTCCTGTTTTTACTTGTTTATTGCATAGATTGTCATTAATATCATCAACAACAACGAAGAAAACAAAACATTAAAATTGAGACACGAGATATTTCACTTGAAAGTTATCTGCAAAGGATAAAGTATCGTTATATCAAAAGTTTTTTTTTTTATGTATGTAAGACACGTCGCAATTAACTAATTTCCCATAAATATGAGTAACTGCAATAAACATAACACATGGAGTTTCAATTAACTGTGACTAACTGAATTTCCCATAAGTTTGACTCTATAATCAGTCCTAATGACCTTAATGATCTCTTCTTCTGGTAATGGGGACTACCTCAAATCCCTTATCGCAATCCCAATGGCGATTAGGATAATAATCTCATAATCATATCTGGCCGTGATCAAGAGAATCCTTCATACTTATCATTCATTATTTAAGTCAAAACTATGTAAAACAAGATAAAATAAGCACTTATCTTCACAAATGAAATTACCCGTAATGCTCAGCAATGTTAATAATTACTTCTCTATTACCACTAATGAATTAACGCCATCGTGAAATCTCCTGCTCATTGCTGCCAATAAACTTTACATTAATATAATCACTCCTATCATTTCAGTGCCACGATTAAATGAATACGATTTACTGAACAGAGAACCCCATAGTATCTTCAATGAAGGGAAATATTTCTACAAAAACATAGTTCTGGTTTTACAAAGGATTAGAATAATTTAAGAGATGGTCGGTCTTCAGCCATATTAGAAATCACTAGTACTATTTCACGAACAATTAGAAATGTTTACTTCTCTTTCCATTAGTGGAGAAGACACCCATATTCAGAACTACAGAGAATGTAAGACCATAATCACAGCGTTATAAAATAACTGCCCTTAAATACGCGCAAGCAAACGTACAAAATGTACAAGTTTAACCAATCTAATATATGCCACATTAAAACTATTTCAGCACGAAATGTTATGATCATTATTTACTATATCCTGGCAGACATAAACATATGAAACTTTCTGTTGTGTTTCGACATTCAAACAGGTCTACATTCTATTTATGGGCACACATAACCAAGTACAATGTAATTAGCATTGAGGAGGGGGGGGGGGGGCAATTTCTAAAAGGTATTATCCTTCCACTTATGAAGCTCGTAGTCCTGGCTGCACTGATCGTGATCCACCATAGTTGACTCACTACCAGGAAGATCATTCTCCATAAATATAATGGAATACTTTCCTAGGGCGTTCCTACTCACCTGGGGATCGAACCTTATGTTCTTTCTAATCACTGGACTAAGAGACCATTATTTGCGCGTCAATCATACAGAGGGTACTGATCTTAAGGTGACCAGTATGAAATTTTAGGATACCAAGAATTTACATTACTTCACAAGCGAATCGAGGGTATTCTGTTTCTTCTGTATCGACTTTATAACTGAGACACTTAGCATCGATTGATTGCTTTAGAGGTCTCTCGCAATTAAATTATTTTTTTTTTTTCATTTTCCTTTTCAAGGATATTAACCCTAAATTTCTGATCCTTAGGATATACTGATAATTAAAGGATAACTTTGCAGCTGTTTATTCATCGGTCTTAAATAAATGCCTCTCTCTCTCTCTCTCTCTCTCTCTCTCTCTCTCTCTCTCTCTCTCTCTCTCTCTCTCTCTCTCTCTCATTAGGCCAGTCATCCCGAAAAAGGGAAGTCCCCAAGTCTAGACCTTGTTCTTGTGCAGCCATTCTCGCCTTATGCTCTTCACCATAAAAATATTATAAACCTGAACCATCGAATGTCCGTCGCCCGTTACGAGCTTCTGTCCCCACGACCCCTTATTAAAAGCTAGCTGGTCCCTTTTATAAGAACCTATTAAGCTGACCATTACCAGAGTCCAAAAGATGGGTCAGAGTTTAGGGTGAGGGAGAGGTATTAACCAAATGACCCTGCAACCTGCGACCCAAGCAGTAAATCAGTCAAATTACTGGACCAGAGGGTTGGTCAAGTTCACCTACAGCGATTATGAAAAGAGTGTCGTTTATCCTTAAAGGTTATTGCAATAGTGACATTAAATATATCCTGTTTAGCTACAAAAACTTAATCTCCTGAATTGTTTGATTTACATGATTAAATTTTCTTATTTTCAGAAAACGGAATAGGATCCCAGATATTCAATACTGTATATACATATAATGATGTATCACTAATAACGTGTAATAAGCTAACGGTGGTATTACATAGGCGCTAAATATGGTAGTTGAACGTCGTTGCCAAACTATCAGAAAATCGCC
>NC_090732.1:117048070-117050570 GCF_036898095.1 Palaemon carinicauda
CTACAGGAAATTATTAGCAATACTGTAGCATATTGAAGTCTTTATAGAAATGTTTCATTATTGTTAAAATTCTCCTACGAACCTAATTTGTTTTACCGCCTAATTTCCTTATAGTCTTCGAATAACTTTGAAGTAGACTGTAATTCACATGTGGCTGATAAAATTCTTCCTCGTAAAGTATCGTTCCTTGCTTCACCCAAGTGACTTAGTAGTCATTTCTCACAGGCTGTAATGAATGGTCATCTCATTAATTTCCATGAATTTTAAGTCTCCTATAATTTGCCTCTGTGACGTAAATCCTTCCAAAAAAATCATAAACCCTTCCAAAAGTGTCTTGTTAACAGGCACTCCCAATCATATTTTTCATATATCGTCTTGAACCTGCTTAACAGCATGTTCTCCTAAGGTTGCTTATTAAACATAAATTCATTTTAAACGGGTTTTCCAAAATGCGCTTTACATACTTTCTCTCTGAACATGTCTCAACGCCTTATATCACCCAAAATATGCCTGGTTAACATATTTTCTCTGAAGAAGCGTTTCCTTAACATATGTTATCCTAAACATGTTTCATCAGCATATAATTAACCTAAAATTGGTCAAAATTTACTTCTACCATAGATCGAGAATTTATTACGTCAAAGGAACCGTTTACTCCGGAGGTAGATACAAGAAATCTCAGGATATGAGCATAGCTAGCTTTTCTTCACATGAGCTGTGATGAGACATGCCATCAACGCATACTACTTAATACCTTAAATAGTACATAATTTTTTTTGGCTTTCTTAGGTTTCGTCATATTCACTGTTATTATGACAGAACGTCTGGCCTGTAGTACTTTGGGTATACTAATTCATCAGATGTTCTTTGCATTTATGTTTGTACATTACGACGCAGAGCAATTATCTTTATAATCATAAAAATATAAAATATCTGCCAGTCGCAAAACTTAATCACAGATGCTAATTACTTCTCAGCTCTGAAGATATCAAATGCAGAATGTGCAAACCTGGTATGTCAGTAATGCTCTCATTTATCCACTTCATAGCTCAAATGATCCTACTAAAAGCTCACAAATTCTAGAATGAGTAAGCTGGCGTGAGACACGCACATCATGCTAAACCTCTCTCCCCTTCACACACTAGCAAATCTCATTTATCACGGGGATCTCCTATTTTCCCTCCTTAATACGCCTGCGTTGGCGTAACGACATTACCTCACCACCAATCCACTCAAAAGAACTAAAGGAGGAGGAGGAAGAAGAAGAAGAGGAGGAAAGAATGGAAAAATTCTTGGCGCGTAATTATCAGCCTCGTCTCTTACCAGATAATGATTCCATTGTGTTCGAGCTACATGCTTCTTCTTCCTCGTCTTGGAGAGGATTATGCGATGCCGTCTAACTCGAAGAGTTATCGGATTTTCTAGATATTTCTTTGGTGAAAATATATTTTACTTTAAGAATTTGTTTAATAATTCTCCAGTACATTCCTTTTCGTATCATCACTTCGTCATGATTGAACAATATATTTGATTTCTTAACTCTCCTTTACACTCAAAACATTTATTTATTTATTTTACAATTAAAAGACAGAGTCTAATCCTTAGTAAATTAATCAATGCCTGAAAGCCTTCCTACATGTTCTGAAATAATAAAATTCATACATACATTTCAAGTCTTTTGCTCCTCTTTTACTCCAATACAGCTTCTTCGATGACTCATTTCTCTGACAAAACTACAAGAAAGCGTTTCCATCTATCCCCAATGGTGGTAATTATGAATTAGGCCCACCCCGGAAGAGATCCAATTTGTGCCAGCACGGACCCTTGTACTGAGAGTGGTCAAGCAAGTGGGGAAATGAGGTGGATATGGACATCAGAGAAAACTTTGTAGTTTCTCTATAAGCTCATTGAAAGGGAGCTTCCATCAGACCCCCAACGCCTTTAGCAGCTGGTGCATCCCTACGACTAATGGGTACTACTCGATTTGAAAAGACCTATCGCCCTTATTCTGTTGTGGTGCCACATTATCGAACCGACCAGCGCCACAAAGTTTCTTATAACTTTTAATGTAAAACAGTGAAGTTGTCTTCCTGAAATATTAAACAAGTCGATAGTACAATCTTAATCAAACATGTCCCCTTGACTCGAGCTTAACCAACCCTTTTTTTTTGGGGGGGGGGGGGGTTAATTAAAGAGTATTTCTATATTCCTGTTTCTCTTTCTTTTCTCTTCCACTTGAGAATACTAATCTTTGAGCTTCGACTGGAATACAGTGCTTTTAACGTTTCATAAAAATATAGTTTCACTTTGAATAGTAATAATAATAATAAAAATAATAATAATAATAAATTATAACAATAAAAATAATAATAGTATTAATAATAATAATAATAATAATAATAATAATAATAATAATAATAATAATAACAACAATAAGTAATAATAATAATAATAATAATAATAATAATAATAATAATAATAATAATAATAATAATAATAA
>NC_090732.1:117055570-117063070 GCF_036898095.1 Palaemon carinicauda
TATTGTTAGAATTTCCTCTACTTTAGTTTGCTTTCGTATCCATGTTGCTCCTTTTCTGTCTTTTGTTGTTATTACTATCATTATTCTTTCCGTAGCTTTTTGAGTTGTAACGAGCTTTTGTTCTGAAACTTCATTGGCTACTTTCCTCTTAGGGGTAGAAGAGACTCTAGCTATGGTAAGTAGCTCTTCTAGGAGGACACTCCAAAATCAAACCATTGTTCTCTAGTCTTTAGTAGTGCCACAGCCTCTATACCATGGTCTTCCACTGTCTTGGGGGTAGAGATCTCTTGCATGAGTGTGCACTCAGGCACACTATTATATCTTATTTCTCTTCCTCTTGTTATTTTTAAGTTTTTATAGTTTATATATGAAAGATTTTATTCAATGTAGTTATCGTTCTTGAACTTCCATTGTAGTTTATTTCCTTTCCTCACTAAGTTACTTTCCATGCTGGAGCCGTTGGGCTTATAGCATCCTGCTTTTCTAACTAGGATTGTAGCTTGGCAGGTAATAATAATAATAATAATAATAATAATAATAATAATAATAATAATAATAATAATAATAATAATAATAATAATAATAATAATAATAAATGATAATTAGTAAGGCTCTAGGTTTCTGATGCATAAGTTATTACTGGTAGGACCATCTGATTAAATACTTTTCTTTTTGGACAAAGTGGCATTTTACGTTTCATACCCTCATTTTGTTTACCAAATGTTCGCCATCCCATGCTTATCTTTCTTTCGGTCTCATATCCTGGAAAAACACTTATTGTCTGTCCTGAGTACGTATATACATCAAGAATCTCAAGAGGTTCTTTCATACCAGTCATTTGTTGTTTCTCTGCATTTTTATTGAGCATCATCTTAGTTTTACTCATACTAATTTTCAGTCCTACATTTCTACTTTCCCTATATAAATCTTCGATCATCATTCGCAATTCTCTCATGATTCACTAAATAGACCTAAATCATCTGTAAATCATGAGTTGTAAAGGTAGTCCAAATTAATATCAATTCCTACATTTCCCCAATCATTTTTTTTAAACTTCTAGGCATGAAGTGAATAATCTAGGAGAGATGGAGTCTCTCATAGGATTGCTGTAATTCTCGTATATGTATCTTCAACTGTTCTAACCTAATATTCAGTCATTCCCTGTCTTAGAAGGGCTTTCATAACTGCTGAACTTTTGACAGAATAAAGTTTTTTCAACGTCTATAAAGATAATGGTTCGTCATACCCCGTTGTTTTTTTCCATTAGTTTTTTAATGATATGGATATGGTCAGTTGTTGAATACCTGTTTCTAAAGCCTTCCTGCTCTCTGGGTTGGTTAAAGTCTATTTGTCTTTCTATTTAGCCTAATTTGATCTTTGTAAATATTCTATATATTACTGAGTAAGCTTATTGGGCACTAATTTTTCAGGTCTTTTGTGTCTCTCTTATTGTGAATTAGTATAATAACAAGCTGTAGGCGTTGAGCATTCTTGCAGACATTTTGTGTAATGTTCAGCGAGTTTTACTATTATGAAATCTCCTCCAGATATTATTATGCCATCTTCTCCTGCTGCTTTGCCTCTTTTCACGACTTTTATTCTCCCATTGTTACTTTTAATACCGGCTCAGGCGTTTCATTATTTCTACTGGCAAGGTTAGTCTTATATCACTATTGTATAGAGTTGTATAGAAATGCTCTACAGTTTTCAACCCCCCCCCCCAATCTCTTTTGATGATATTTCCACTTTCCTCCTTTAAAGCAAATATCAGTTATCACCTCGTTACAAGTCTTCTTTTCATTAATTTGATGCTTTTTTACTTTTAGTGTTTCCTAAATCATGGTCTGATTTGGTTTACGAATGCCTTTAGTTTTTAGTTTTTTGTTTTGGATAGTTCTGCTAATTCCATTTCATCTTTCTTGGATTTTGCCCACAACCCCAATATTTTCTTCATAAAAGTTTCGGTGTCTTATAGTTTTTCTTGATTATGATTCTATTAAATTATATATATGCAATATATATATATACAATATATATATATATATATATATATATATATATATATATATATATATATATATATATATATATATATATATATATAAATGAAAGAAAGTTCATCCACAGCGTACCTAATCCCCTACTCATTGTGCAATCTGATCTTATTTTGCATGCACTCATGTGATTCCTGGATATCAATGCTCCTTTCCATTATATATTGCACATAGCCTATCTATCTAATCATTTTAGGCATTCCTCTCCTCATTCCCCTCAGCACTTGCCATCCACTATTTTAACATGACCTAAACACCTCAAAATACGGGTCCATCCTTTCACCAATAACCTTTTTGCTACTACTACCTTATCAAATTCCTGAAGCTAGTTATGGTTTTTACACCACATATACAGCACAATTAATTCACTTAAAACCACTTTAACCATTTTTCTTTTATTCACATCCAACATTCTCACATCATTTCCACGAAGAAGAGTAGGTTCAACAATTCCTACATACATTAACCCCTCCTTGGCTCCAATGGACAACTCAAGTCTCTCGGTAATTGCTTGCCCACAACCTGCTACTTTTGTTACTTTTAATATTCTGCGACTCGCATCTTCATCTGGCCATCATTCCTTATATCCAAATCCAGATAATTAAACGAATCAACCACATTCAATACATGACTTTCCTAGTTTCAGGCTCATACCAACTCTCAATACTCTCCTCTTGCAGACTCCTATAAAATCTCTTAGCAATTTCTGCAATTTCCCTATATAAATGTTAAATCTGTTCAACCTAAAGGCAAGACTCTAGGCAGACCGGTAGCCTTTTACTGCTCAGACCGAATCACCAAACAGTAAAATATGATCTACAAACAAAAAGACATATACATACACTATATGCGTGTGTGTGTTTGTGCATGTCTATATGTCTTAGAATACACTGAGGCATAAAACTGTGACATGACTAGATTTAATTGGTAAAACTATGATTCTATAGAACTGTTTATCTTAAAAAATGAAAATATGATCCTGAGAATTTATAATATGAAAAAATTCAATATCCTCTAAAATCCTCATATGAGCTATGAGCAATTTAACCTATTGTTATAAGATTAATTTAATTTTTTGTTCTGTGCTGAATTTTTATATCTAAAGGCCTCGCAGGCCATATTCATTGGAAAACTCATGAAATACAAGCTACTTGTGTCACATTAGTTTTAAATTTTCATCTACATAATATCCGTAACCTTTCGTGTTATATTCAATATTATTACAATGCAGGAATAATTTTGTAAAGCTCGTCAAGTTTGCTTATTCAGCACTATAATTCCTCTCAAAGCTAAACCTAACAAGAAGTGAAATTCTACGAGGCTCAGTCAATTCCCCTAGATGTTGATGATCACATTTGTATGAAAGTTAATGTTTTCAAAACAACATTAACACTCAGGTACAAAGCTTACGGTAATGTGAAAATTCTTAATTAATTCAAATAGCATTCATATTCCTAAACTCAGGGAGACGGGTACGGTTCGTCAAACATAAAACAAAGCATTAGAAGTCAATGGTTTCTAGTACTCTTGATTCTACTGAAGAATTTCATATTATCCATGTAAAACGCTCTTTCTAATTTACACAGAAGAATCCAAACAAGCCATAAGAATAAGAAACGCAAAAATATTATAAAAAAAAAATTAAAAAACTTTTCAAGAGATTGGGGTGGCGTAATCCTTTGCTATGGCAACCAGATTGAGCAGCTATACGGCAGGCCACGACTATTGATGTCAGATAATTCCTACGTCACGTAAGTATGAAATTACATGTTTGTACTGGGTCAGCATTACTTGGACGATGTCGTGCGCGCCTCGGGCTACAGTGCATGGAGCGGAGGACGTTAATTGACTCGTTCTGCAATATCGGCTCGTAATTTGCGTTCGATCCGAAGGAATTCGGCGGAACACGCGTGCCATGATCGTTATTGGATCCTTCACTGTCATAAATGTGTATACATTGGC
This sequence comes from Palaemon carinicauda, assembly GCF_036898095.1. Taxonomy (NCBI): domain Eukaryota; kingdom Metazoa; phylum Arthropoda; class Malacostraca; order Decapoda; family Palaemonidae; genus Palaemon; species Palaemon carinicauda. The sequence goes on from NC_090732.1 coordinate 117,059,587, forward strand.
TGTAAGCGTTAACTATTATATACAGGACCATGAAGAGCGCACGTACGTAATAAGATATATGGATGTTATGTATGTGCACTCAAGGAGGTTGTGTATACTGAAGTACAGTTGTATACATGCATCCATACATTCTTAAGTTCATGCATATGAAGATACCTAGGAATGTTTAGACCTCCATATTCAAAATACATACTCGCATATGTCCTTCCATAAATAACTAATGCCCATCAATAAAAATTTTGTATGTGCAGACATGTAGTTAAGTAATATTTCACGTAAAGAATTAATCGACCTGGAATGATGGAAATAAAAGACCCCATAAATCTTCGAAGTGAATGTTTGATTTAAGAATCAACGTGTAAATTAAATGGACAAAATCTCTATGTAGGTGCATAACATCACCAACTTCTCACTTTCAAGTTCTCCCCAATATTTAGATGTACTCTGCTTCCAGTTTCTAGTTCAACTTACTCCAGTGGAAATGAAAGCTGTAAAATCGACAATGCCTTATTCATAATTCATTAAGTTTATTCCTGAATTATTGGTTTTTGTTTATTAATGTTTGTTATGAATATTATCCAATTCAAACCGGATAAGAACATCATTATTATCATTATTATTATTATCATTATTATTATTACTATTATTATTATTATCATTATAAAAAGAATAATAAAAAAAAAATTAGCATCAATAATTTGTTTACTTCACCAAGATTCTCAGGACCATATATACATATATATATATATATATATATATATATATATATATATATATATATATATATATATATATATATACATATATATACATATATATATGTATGTATATATGTATATATATATATATATATATATATATATATATATATATATATATATATATATATATATATATATATATATATATATATAATTCTCTTATATAATTTTAATAGGAGAAAACTAACAACATGAAAAATCGAACAAAAGAAAATATATTAAAACTCAGCATCCATAATCAAACTTTTATACCAATTTCAATTAATTAATTGAGGTGAGACATCTATTAAAACGAACATAACTAAAATTCCTAAATAGAAAGTAATATCCTCTCTTATCAGAATTTGGCTGGACATGGTGATTTTCAATATACCTAATATTAAGTGCCATCCATTGCGCAGGTTATCAATATAGGTAAATCATCGGCTCTTATGTCAAAGCTCGCCAACTTTAATCGAAGGAATAATTGGTCAAGTGCCTCGTCAAACTGTCTGGAAATTCTACGGTACGTGTTATCCAGTATTTACACGAGCGCCTAACTTCACAAAAGTAATCTATCCAGTTCCCAGCAAGAGATCAATCGTAATATAACTTACACACGTGTATGAAAATAAAGGACTTTTGCATTAAATCTCATCAACTTTCAAAACAACATCTAAATATTTAAAGGCTTGCTTCGATCATTCTGCCTGCATAATCAATACAGTGGTCTTTTTTATTCACGCCCACTTTAGGGGAGTTGCACGAGACCCCCACAATAGATAACGACATCAAGGCATGGCGAGAATATCGAAATCGGGTACATTGTTTTCAGACAGAGGATGACATGTGACCCCATTTTTATAAGGTAGATGGTTACACTGTAAAATGAGTGAGTGAATGTGTGTGTGTGTGTGTATCAAATAAAAGCAATGTACTTTTAACTTCTCACGTTCACCATTATTTTAGATGTAGAGTTTGAGGTGGCACGTGTATAAAAAAAAGTTGCGGATTTCGAAAGAGGGCAATGTGCCTATAACAATTACGCACATATCTGTTAACTAACATTATCATATATATACAGTATATATACATATATATTTATTCACCCTATATGACTGTATCTAATTCATAAAACACACAGATATAAAATAGTTTTTGAGCGTACGTTTTCTCTTTCATTACAGTATACCTACTTTTGTTTACAAACGTACATATACTTATATATGCCAAGCTACAACCCTTCAGGTATTCATCTTCGGCATGATGATGGTAAAAAGATGAAAATCACTTTCTGTGCTCATTAAAATCTAAATTAACCAATCCATTGTTGTCACACAGCATCAATTGTCCTTTGAACCTAATAAGACTGGCAAATATAACAGCCTCTCCCTTGTATAGGACCATAAAGAGCTCCCCTTTCTCGATGCGAGATAATGCCTCTGCAACCAAAACTGCTCGAATTACCATCTGCTAAAGCACATGCCACATTTTTTTATGTAAATTCAGACGTATACCACATTTTTTATGTAAATTCAGACGTATACCACATTTTTTTATGTAAATTCAGACGTATACCAATTTTTTTTATGTAAATTCAGACGTATACCAAATTTTTTATGTAAATTCAGACGTATACCAATTTTTTTTTTTATGTAAATTCAGACGTATACCACATACCCAAAAAAATGCTACAGTATTAACTAGCTTCTGAGAAAGCAATGTATGCAATTTAATGCATTCGTTGTTTCATTCCTTATACATGATTTTAATTGGCTATAAGTAACACGTTCTGTTACAAAGCTCATCTCACGATTAAACATTATTGGCTCTTCAGTAGCCTACTTGAGTAGGTGATCACCGTTAAATGCCATACGCAACTGGTAGCATTAGCTCCCGTGATCACTATTGAGGTCTTGGGAATGGGAATAACCACGTTACTTTAAAAGCCAAAGTAAAAACACTCGCAACAGATCCTAGGAGTCTGGTGTAGGAAGTAATGTCACAATGAGGTCCTAATAACGAGATAATTCTACGAAGCAGCCACCCCTACAGTGAGACAATTCAATAAAAAAAGTGTTTTCTATCATTTAGAATAAATTCGGATAAGCTATATCTTCTTTTTCTGATGGTCGCTGTTATCTGTATACCTCAGGAGTTTCTTTAAGTAGCAAATGTTTGAGAAAACACACCAACGTCGCCTCACCCCCGAAAATATTATAATTGAACTCGTTTCGAAAAGGTTCATGCAAGTATTTGAATACAAAATATGTGGGGAAAAGCAATTGAATAGGCAAAGACAAATGGTTTTCCATTGTCCATCCCTGTATGTGCTAGGAAAAAATTGCAACTCCGGCCACGGAGCCAGCTGGGGGATAGCGCTGACCGGAATCTGAATTTAAAAGTCTGAATTTTAAATAGGGGGACAAAGCTCCACGAGACATCGTCTGAGTTGCCATATAAAGGATAGTTAAAGTTAAACAGGTTCATGCAGTTTTTTTAACCTTTCTTCAATTGTTTTCTGGGAAATGTATAAATACACATGCGTATACAAACATACCCATCGTATCTCTCGCTATATGCTATTATACACACATATTATATATATATATATATATATATATATATATATATATATATATATATATATATATATATATATATATACATATATATATATATATATATATATATATATATATATATATATATATATATATATATATATACATATATATATATAT
>NC_090732.1:117068070-117133070 GCF_036898095.1 Palaemon carinicauda
AATGGTCGTGTAGAGCTTGCATAGCGAAGTAAATGAACTTTTGTTGCTACTTTGGCTCCGTCTCTCCTTCAGCAACTCTTTCAAAGCCTGTTTGCCAGCATCGAAATGTGAGGGAGAAGGCGGCGGTGCCTGCTTTTTGGCCTTATCTTTAGATTTCTTGTGGGGTACTTTCGACTTTTTCTTGTGGTCTTTGTGGTGGGAAATTTCCTTGTGGCGGTCCTGTTTGGGAGAAATGCTTTGGTGGCCATAGTCAATTTTCAAAGGGCGCACTACAGTCGACCCTTCTAACTCCTCAGCTGCTGGTACCATCATCACAACCCAAAAAATGACACTCCGTTCCACGTCATCACAATGTCCTTCGCGCACTAATGAACGAAATACCGGCGGTAATACTGGAATGGAGATTTCTCATCACGTGAACAAGTAATCATTGTTCGGCTGAGGTCCACTCTGCAATGAGCATCCAGAAGGTGCAAGGCCCACCGCACCCGTTACCACTGCCACCTCACGGGCAATCTACGAACTACACCTGTCCCGCGGATATATGCACGAACGGCCCGGTATTGCCAGAGACGGGAATAGAATGAGGTTATACAGTAGTTGAGAAACCTATGAGATCAAAAAGAAAGAGACGGTCCTAAGACATTAACTTCCAAGTGCCTGTTAGATGTTTATAAAGGACAATAAACATAAGAAAATGTATCGGTAGACTAGAAAAAATTAATATCTATAGTAGTAGATGAATTAAAGTTGTCATAAAAATGACAACCGAAGTGTAATGTAATGATATAGTAAAAGAATGATTTTAGACGGAAATTCTAGGCTTATAAAACATGAAAAAGATAATCATAACAACAAAATATACTTATCGAGTGAATGGGAAACAATCCAGACGTGAATATTTGTTATAAATAAAGATAAAACTTATAAACGTATCTGTTTTAGTTGTAGATTCTATATATATATATATATATATATATATATATATATATATATATATATATATATATATATATATATATATATATATATATATATATATATATAGAATATGTAATATATATATATATATATAATATATATATATATATATATATATATATATATATATATATATATATATATATATATATATATATATGTGTGTGTGTGTGTGTGTGTGTGTGTGTGTGTGTGTGTGTGTGTGTGTGTATATATATATATCATATTTATATATGTGTGTATGTATATGTATATATATACATATATATATATATATATATATATATATATATATATATATATATATATATATATATATATATATATATATATATACTCAGGAAGAACAAATGGGGTTAGAAGAGAAAGGTTAGTAATTATGATGACACCAAGAGCAGAAAAGGCATTAACGGAATGGAGAGCTGTCAATAGTAGATTGTTACTTGCAAAGTTCATATCAAAGCAGTGCAATATAAGTATTATAGTTTGCTATGCATCAACAAATGATTCCCCTTAAGAAAGGAAAGATGAATACTATGAAGAACTGCAGAGTGTGATAGATGAGATCCCAGAGAGATATATGAAAATTGTGATTGGTGATTTCAATGCTAAAATTTGGAAGGAATAAGCAATGTATAGAGAATGTGATTGGTGTTGAGGGTCTTTGCGAAGCTCCAAATGAAAATGGGGCACATTTTATATGTTTTTGTTCAACGAGCAATCTTGTTATTAGAAATACTCTTTTCCAACACAAGGATATCCCCAAATATACGTGGACTTCACCATGTGGAAATTATAAAAAATTAATAAAGAGAGAAGGAGGACTCTGAGAAATGTAAGAAGCTATAGAGGTGCAGATATTAGTAATGATCACCAGCTATTCATTTCCACTTTGAAATTAAAACTGAAAGCACCCAACAAAACTATAGATAGAATACCTAGATTTGATACAACTAAGCTTGTAGAAGATGAACATAGAGAAACCTTTGCAATTGAATGTAATAATCAGTTTGCAGTTTTAGAGACTTTAAGAGACGAAGAGCAAACAGTTAATGAAGTATAGTGTGATATCATGAACATATATCAGTCAGTTGGTAGTGAAGTTTTGGGACATGCAGTTACAAGGAGAAAGCCGTGGATATCAAACGATACTTGGGATCCTATAAAAAGGAGACAAAGACAGAAATTGATTGTTGAAAGTTTTAGAGGAAATAATTAAAATTACAGGGTAGGGCATGCTAAGTATTCTAGTATTTATAGTGAGGTCAAAAGAAAAGTCAGGAATGACTGGAGAGAATATTTAGACAGGAAAGCAGATGAGGTTGACAAAGCTATGAATTCAGGGAGTGCATATGGTGTAAGAATTGCTAATAGAATTATTAATGAAAACTCTAATTGGGCAAAAAGGAATAAGCATATACCCATCAAAAAGAGAGTTTGATCAGTTATAACAACCGAAGGTGAAGAAAGGCATCGTTGGATGGAACACTTTAGTGAGGTCATGAGTAGGAGGTATGAAGGAAATAATTTGATTGATATACCTGAAACTGAAGAAGACCTTGATGTGCCCATTAATGAATTCATTGTGCTCGAAGTCGAAACTATCATTAAAAACTTAAGAGATGGAAAACCCCTGAGTACGATGGAAGAACTGCTGAGATGATATTGGACGAAAATGAAGTGACTCCCAGAATACTTACAAGATTATTTTGTAGAATGTGGCATGAAGAGGCAACACCTGATGAATGGAAGCTAGGAGTGTTGGTGAAAATGGCAAAAAAGGGGGATCTGACTGATTGCAATAATTACAGAGATATCACACTTAAGTCCGTTGTCATGAAAATATATAGTATGCTCATTCTAAAGAGACTAGAGAAAGATTGATGAAAAGCTGAAAGATGAACAAGCAGGATTCATAAAAGGTAGAAGTTTTATTGACAAAATTTTCATTTTAAGACATGTGGTACAGCAATGTGTACAATATAGAAATCCACTTTTGATGGCATTTGTGGAAAATGAAAAAGCCTTTGATTATGTGCACCGGCCAATTTTGTGGAGAGTCCTACGTTATTATGGAATTCCTCTTAAATGTGTGAATGTGATTAAGTCTGATCATGAGCAAAGTAAGTACAAAGTTAATGTTAGTGGAGTCCTATCAAATGAATTTCCAGTGAACAGTGGATAACTCAAAGGGAATGTGTTGTCACCTATGTTGTTCATCCACACCATGGACTTTGTAATGCATAGAACAGTTGGGGATGGTGGAGAAGGATTGGACTGTATTGGTAACAGGAAATTAGCTGACCTAGAGTATGCTGATGACGCTGTCCTTATTAGTAGAACACCCCAGGACTTGCAAAGACTGCTTACCAGAATGCGTGAAATATCACAGGAGGTTAGGGTCAAGATAAATAGAAGAAAGACAGAGATGATGAAAACGGAATATGCAATGGACGATGAAATATCATTGGAAGGAGAAAGGATTAATGAAGTGGTATCATTTAAATATTTAGGAAATATGATCTCTAATACAGTCTTAAGAACTGGAGTTTAATGAAAGACTGAAGAAAGCAAATCAGACAATGGCTTGGTTAAGTAAAATTTGGAAATCAAATCGCCTGAAATTACATATAAAAATCAGGCTATATATCAGTTTAGTGAGATCAGTGTTACTGTAAGGACATGAGTCGTGGTATGACAATGTAGCAATGTCCAACAGATTTTGTAGATTTGAGAACAAAGCCCTCAAAAGAATATTGGGAGTTAAATGGTAGGACAAGATAAAAAATGAAACTGTAAGAGAGATTACTCGAGTGCCTTATGTAGATGAGATCATGGTGAGAGGCAGATGGAGATGGTTTGAACATGCTCTTCGCGCTCCACAGGAGAGATGAGCTCACCAAACTTTCAACTGGGCTCCACATGTCACTAGAATAGTTAGAAGACCCAGGCCTACTTGGCTGAAGACTATGAAACGTGAAGTACGAGATGATGAATGAAGAAGTATTGATTTAAAAGCTCAAGATAGAGACGATTGGCGAAATCTAACAGAGGCCCTTTGCGTCGGTGGGCGAGGGTTGGTGGTGATGATGATGATGATGATATATATATATATATATATATATATATATATATATATATATATATATATATATATATATATATATATATATATATCATCAGCCGTTACTATTCCAATGCAGAACAAAGGTCTCAAACATGTCCTCCCACTTGCGTCTGCTTATGGTCTTTCTGTGGCAGTCCACACCCTCGAACTTTCTTAATTTCGTCAATCCATCGTCTTCTCTGCCTTTATAATGCTAATGATAAACAATAGATGGACATTGAGAAAAACAGAATGGGTCCCTCTATATATACATATATATATATATATATATATATATATATATATATATATATATATATATATATATATACACACACACATATATATATATATATATATATATATATACATATCTATATATATACCCACATATATACACACATATATATACAGTATATATATATATATATATATATATATATATATATATATATATATATATATACATATATATATATATATATATATATATATATATATATATATATATGTGTGTGTATGTGTGTGTATATATATGTATATATATATATATATATATATATATATATATATATATATATATATATATATATATGAGTGTAGATATAGACTATACAGTATAATATGTGTTCATCATCGATCAATAATAATATTTAACAAGGGTATCTCCAGAAAGATACAACCCATCAGTTACAGCTATGTTCATTTTTTAACTGCAGAATTGTGAGTGATCCCCCTGCATAGTCAAACTTCCACAGCATTGGTCGCTTCCTAAGCCTACACAGAAGGCTCATAACCCACCTACACGTTTTTCACTATTCACTTTTGTCCTTCCCAGATAGCAATGCCCTTTCTTTGCCGTTAATCTTTCGCATTTTCTAATCATCCCTTTCTATGCCTTCCTTGGTTTCTACCTCTTAGGACTTCTGAATTATAAAATTTTCAACAACTTATCGTTGTCGTCATCTGTTCTTTCATTCACATTCATCATCCACACCTTGCTTTCTTAAAAGAGAGAGGCCTCAATAATTCCTTCATGTATTCCCAACTTGGCTTCCACAGACAATTCGTCTCATACCAATCTTTGGTCCTCAATCCTCATCCTCTTACCTTTCTTACTTATTCTGTGAATCACCTTATCTTTCATCTTACCATCCATTATATTATTTACTCCAAGATAATCATATGAGACAACCTCTTCATTCCTTCCATGTTCTATATTAACCTTCATTATTGACTATCTTTACCTTTATTCTCTGAATATTATATACTCTTAACTTTTTCCTCATATAAATACTTTTGAACTCCGTTGCCTGTACCTGTAGTTTTTCTTTACTGTCCCCAGTCAGCACAGTATTATATACTACATCAACCGTTCCATAATCCATAGAGAAATCATCTCATCCTTAATTCTTTTTCTATCTAAAAGTTTTGACACAATCTTCCTTTCAATCATGAAAATTTCTTATTACTCTTGGTACTCTGTCATCTATGCCTTACGCTATAAATATCTCAATCCATTCTATCATATAACCTAACCTTCTCCTTTCACTTTCAAACTTTTCTCATATAACTGTTTTATAACTAGTTTTTGATCTACACATAATATTCCTTGTTTAAGCTCACAAAGCTTTGCCTTTCTGTTATTCTGTCACCCGTCTTGCTTTCTCAACTAAAATCCTACCATAAATCTTTCCTTCTAAACTAAGAAATATCATATGCCTATAATTTTTACTATCTCGTTTCATCACACCCACCCCTTTTCTACCTTTCTTTTATCCAGACATACCTTACAAACCCTCGTCAGCCATTCAATTACTCTATTTCCACTGCATTACAGCATCTTCTTTGCCTTTGTAATGTCGTCAGTTCCAGATGTCTTCTTTTCCTCCCCTCATCTCGCCTTTCTTTAGTCCTTACCAATTGCTTCGACAGGTACTCCTAGCTTTACAATAACTCTTTCAGGTCTTACACCACTCGGTTCTGCCTTTTTTCTATTGTCTCTCTATACTCATTAAACAAATCCAGGACTTCATTCAAGTTAGACATCATCTCTTCATTTGCATCTTTCTTTAAAAAATCTATTATTCCATTAGCATTTCTGTTTCTAATTCCATGTAAAAAAAAAAAAAACTTTATTTTCCACAAAGTTCTTATTAACTTTATCTCCTCTATTTTTGTTACTAGCCATCTTTTATTGAACTAAATTCTTGACTACCATATCCATTTTCTTCTATATCTACACCTGTTCTTTTCTTCTATCAGAAACTGCACCTCAAAATAATCGCCCGTTTTCATTCACTAAACCTTCTACTTTCACTTGCTTGTTTTTATTTCTCCATTCTATTGTTATTTTTTTTTTACCCCTCAAACGGTCCTTGCTGTCCCCATGATCTTATAGAATTTAAAAACTGTCTATCCACTCCTTTCGTCTCTGTTTCTCTAACTATTTCTCCAGTTTGCTTTTCTCACTCCCTTCTTATGATGTTTATCATCCATTGTCTTATCCATATTTACAGCCATATCTTCACACTCTCTTCTCCAATTTATATTGACCTTAACTTGTACTTCAATATTTTCACCATTTCAGCCATCAACTTGATCTTCCATCTACACATCATCTAGTAAACTCATTTCCTTACTATTTTCTCTCTCCCAAGTATACTTATTGACCTTCTTCAAAGGGAACAGCGTATTTCCAGCGATCAAGCTTCATTCCTAAAATATCTTTTATATAACTCTCACCCTTCTCATTTACTACAGGAACTCCATACTTACCAAAAACTTCATATATTTCTCTCTTGTCAGACTTTCGATTCACATCGTGCACAATCACCCTTTCATGTTTTTCAGGCACGTATTCACCTGGCAAAGATTTCCTCACATCTTTTATTCTAGATCGTATATCTTCAATATCACAAGTTTACCCTTCCTACACTAAATATTACCCACATAATCTTCAACCAGAACATTAGTAGTATTTCACTCATCCCCAGAGTTTTCATGAAACTAGTTACACCAAATCTTCACTAGCACAACGCCTTTCAGAAACCCATCACACAATTACTCTTTGTCTTTCACATTCCTGTGAACAATGCCTTTTCAGTATGGCCTCACTAGGAGTCAAGTGTGCAACTTTTTCCCCTTGAACAAATTAGATATTACACATTGTGTTTCTTTTCCATTATATTCGGTCACATTCAAAACACCAAGATTTGCATGGTTATGTTAATATTATCTATACAATAGCAATATACGGAGAAAGAGGCTGACAAATCCGATCTTTCGACCATTTGGTGACTTGCAATACACAAAGGAGTGAGAATCCATAAATGAAACTTATTGCTTTTGATCCCAGAAGATGGAGCTTATCTGCTACAAATTGAGCATTCTCTCCCGCAAAGGGGTCTCCAAACCTTAGGCGTTCCGTTGCCTTAAGGTACAACATATTTGCACTCTAAACTATTGGCCGTTCCTGGGGCACCAGTGTGCAGATTTTGTCTCTTAACAGTTTACAAAGAAATACAAAAATATTTAGATCTAAGGCCCTGTCGAACTTGATTTTACCCATTTCTAGGGAATGGCCTAAAACTTTCGGATATGAATACCTCATAACCTAAAAATGCTTAAAGTACCTACCTGTTTCGGTTCAAAAGTGCCTTGAAGAGAAACAATATTATGCATTACCATAGAAATAAATTGCAAGTGTTTACATGGGTGCCACGGCACAAAATTTATTGAAACTGTTATTCATTAGTAGTAGTTGCATAACACTTCCGCTTAACTATGTTCTAATACTTATCAAGATAACAAATAATTAATGATAAAATGAGTAATTGAAAAATATAAAGATGTGGGGGATTGAGATGATAACCATCGTCATTTGTGATAAAAATATATCTAACTATTATTTTTATTTCCCCGTAAATCTCTCTCTCTCTCTCTCTCTCTCTCTCTCTCTCTCTCTCTCTCTCTCTCCATACACGTACACAAGTTTTAAACTAAAAAATTCTTCATCCAAGGAAGGGGAATTCTTTCTGACCAAGGTGCGTCTAAGGAAAGACCTAAGAAAATTAAACTGACCCGAAAGGGTTCCAGAGTTTCGGGGAAAACTGTTTATGAGGTCCTTCCTTTACCCTAAATCTTTATTTTTTGCTTTTTAATGATATTTTCTTTTCTTTATTGTTCCAGTACAATGGTCTTCAATTTTAATCATATGATGAAAGCAAGACGGAATAATGACGACAGCAGAGAAGGATGCTTACTTCGGATCAGAGAATGAATTTTCTCATATACATTTACAAAATACTTGACATAAATTTTCTTTCGTTGCTCTATTTCTACGGACAGCTCTTAGTAAGAGATTTGTAGCCTAATGTGTCTGACTAAATTCTATTTCTTGTTCTTTTACTCTCCTTATTGATATGGAAATAATAGAATGATCCCCTATGTGCATGAGCTTTCTAACTGTGTGTGTATGACTATTGATGTACTGCATTCTTCCATATAGATAAGCGCATATAAAGACGACATAATTCCATTCTTATGTTCCTCATTACTATTTTACGATCACTACTATCAAGACGAAAGAATATGCATGCAATGCACACACAAACTCACACACACACACACACACACACACACACACACACACATATATATATATATATATATATATATATATATATATATATATATATATATATATATATATATATATATATACAGCATATATACACTACGTATATCCTTCTCTTGGTGGGGATACCTTAACGTGGTGAAAGGATTTGCGTATTGCCATGGTCAGCATTAGTCAGGGTCACCCATCTAGGGCTGGTTTGCTGTGATCGATCAGAGGAAAATCTCCCACCATCACCAATCCGCACAGGCCAGCGTGGTAATGAAAACTGACTAAACCACAAGTATGAAGGGAGATGTCTGAGGCCTTTGTTTTGCAGTGGACTAGAAATTGTTGTTGTTGCATATATATATATATATATATATATATATATATATATATATATATATATATATATATATATATATGTATGTATATATATATATATATATATATATATATATATATATATATATATATATATATATAGATAGATAGATAGATAGATAGATATATGTGTATGTATTTAAACATTGTATGTAAACACATACATGCATGTGTGTGTGACTGACGCAGTATGAATAGGTGGGGACAAACTGTTATTGAACCTTTTGTGAAGTGATTGATGCTGGGCAATTTTCCTAAAAGGGAGTTTATTTGTTAGTAAAACTAGGCATATGGTTACATATCCATCTTACGATAAAAACTTTATAATTAGACGTACTATGGCATATTTTACAAAAAGCAGCAAAAAACTGGTTTATGTTACTTTCCTAAGCGATTGACGTCAGATTTCGATTACCATTTTCCTGATTCAGCCACACAATGCGAATTACATTATAATGAAGTCGCATCATTATATGAATCTATAAAGAGACCATGTAAGATATGATTTTCATTTTAGTGCTCTGGACAATTATTTTCAAAATGTTTTTTGTTTATGAAATTCGTGTCGTCTGATCAGGCACCGAGGCACAGGAGGCCAATCAGCATTGAAATGCAAATAGGGAAAAACTACGCGGTTGCAATATGGAGTAAACGTTAAAATTTTAAATGCCTACATTGCACTGCGTAAGGTGCACTGACGGCACTACCCATTATGATGACCGACATAATATTTTCCTCGAGTACTCAATTGTAAATATTTCATAGTCAAGTGAAATTTGAAACTTCTACCCAACATATTTACATATGCATTATACAATATTAAAGATAAATCAAGGGAACCAGCCAGAAAGCCTAATTCTGGACTTCCCTTTCTCAGCACGGAGCTTTAAGTAGACCACTATAACCAAGACAAACTACCATTATTATCTTAGTTTATCGAATAAACATATTTTACCATTAATTTGCCCAACTCCTTATATGACGATCATAACATACGCGAATGCATATTTTATCCAAAACCAGTCTGAATGTGTGTGGGTGATTTTGACTTCGTAAATTATGTATAAAATACATTAGGTATATCAATGAATAAATAATAAGACGTTTTGAATTGAGAAGCAACTTACTACGATGAATCGATAGCAATCCGTCATACATATAACTAACACGTAATAAAATAATAAACAAAAGCTGGTAAATTACGTTATTCTAATCATTTATATCAAAATGTACTAAATGGAGATGGAAAACTTTATAAGCTTGTAATATCTAACAATTCAAATGGATTCAGAATGAAACTGCCAGGTAACATTACGATGGATATCACTTTGTTATTGTAATTTTGCTTCGCTGTCGGTCGCCTTTTGTCTCTGCTAGTTTCAATGAAAGAAATGAAAACATTGTTATCAATTCTATATATGTACATCATGATATATATATATATATATATATATATATATATATATATATATATATATATGTATGTATATATATATATATATACACATATATATATATATATATATATATATATATATATATATATATACATATATATATATATATATATATATATATATATATATATATATATATATATATATATATATATATATATATATATAAGCGTTACATATGAATAGGTACATAGTATATATCTACTGTGCATGTATACATACATACATACATACATACATATATATATATATATATATATATATATATATATATATGTAAGTATATATACATGCACAGTAGATATATACTATACACCTATTCATATGTAAAGCTTATATATATATATATATATATATATATATATATATATATATATATATATATATATATATTCAATATTTCAATAACTGAATGTGTGATGTGTCAACTTATGCGTGAATATTGCAGTTCAATTTGTGGGTCTTGCAAAGGGTCTTCAATGTAGTGGGACATATTATAAAGGCCTATAAACAATGGTTACCCAAATTTCCATTTAAGGTTTACATTAGGTCAAATTTATGCTAACATGGGTTATTATGCCAGCTAAGGCCTTTAAATAAAGTGACCTATAAGTGTGATGATAAAGTGCTATTCCAGCATGAATTTTTGCACAAAGGTGTCTTAGAAGAGTATATGACTTTGGCACAAGGGTGTAGATGATGTATGATAATATGATGTGGTAAGGTCTTATGCCAGAGTGAACTTTTGCAAGATGTCCCCTAGGTGAGGTAAAATGTTGTGCTGGCGCGGACTTTTTACACAATGGTGTTCTTGAGTGCGGTAAGATATTTTGCTAGCACAAAACTTTACAAAACGATTTCCCATAAGCGTGTTAAGAAGTCATGCTATCAAGGGTTTTTGCCCACTGAGTGGTGCTGTACACTGTTGTCATCATAGACCTTTGCAAAAAGTATCCCTTATTTGTGGTAAAACATTATGCTAGCTAGGGTTGTTGTTCAAAAGATGGTCCTGTGTGGTTTTATGCGAATACAGGCTTTTACGTAGAGGTATCCTGTAAAGTGCTGTATTAATATGGGTCTTTGCATAGAGGTACCAGTGATAAAGAGTTATGGTAAAAAGGGCCTTTGCATAAAGTGTCGAGTGATAAGGTGTTAGCATGGGCCTTTGCACAAAGGTTCCCATAAATGAAGGAAGGGGCATATGACATTGAAGCCCTTTACACAAAAAGTGTCCAATAATTGTTATAAGGTGTTATGTCAGTATGGGACTCTGCACAAAATTGTTCCTTAAGTGTGGGGGAAGCTCACCTACTTCATTCGCAGAGCGGATCCTGACAGTGCACCCGCAGTTCATGATCCGAGGAAAACTGCTTCATCACTGAACTTTTTTCAGTATATGGACTTTGAGCGTCTTCGCTCATATACTGGATGGAAATGAACTGAAGCATTATGTGGTGGGGGCAGGTAGTGTATTAAAACCTTTTGTCTAGTGCTGCGATGAACAGTTAATTGATTGGGACTATCAATTAGGGTGAAAAGGTGTTGTCACTTCCAGTGTAATACCTTTTAAGTGAGTGTCACCATGGTGACACTAGACTGTTCAAAATCTCAGATGTGGAATTATACAGATAACACTTGTGCCGTGTGTATATAGTACACAATGTTCATAGTATATAACATTTACAGAATTTATATTGGTAAAATTTATCAAAATTTTCAGTTTTAGAGTGGCACTCATAATTTTTTCCCTTTTAGGGAGGGAAAAATATTTTCTGTATATGTTGTACGCATAATTCCTTTAACACGTTACATTCGTTACACTCGTTTTTCCATTTAGTCTTTTATTCGAAATAAATGTCTATTAGAATGTAATTGCGTCTTATTTTGCCCTGCAATTTGCACATCAAATATGGCAGAGTTCTCTTATTTATTTAATTAAACCTCATATCATTGTATGCTTACAAACAATGGATATAGTTGACACTTATATTGTTCCAACAATATATACAAACCATGAGACCGTTTGTATATCTGGTGGATACTTGTTTGTTCATACAAAATATGCTACCCTTGAGGCCCCTTTTCTACTGTCTAGTATGACTCTTCCCTGCAGGGGGCAGGAAGCACTAACGTTGTCTATGATTGGTGGTAATGACGGATAACAGTAACGTCATTTGTCTCAATGGTCCAGATGACCGTAGAAAAATTATCCCAAGGTTAAGGCACCTATGAAAATCCAGATACAGTACTTTTTAGTAATTCTCTAGTAAACTTCCATCAGGACGACATGGCTTGAGCCCAAAAAAAATGGATTTTAAGCGAAGCAAAAAATCTATTTTTGGTGAGATAGCCATGTCGTCCTGATGGACCCGCCCTCCTTTTCTATAAGAAAAGGCCTTGGCAGGATCTCTCCCGAAACTACTATACCTGTAGAACCATGCTCAATGCTACTAGGAATATGGCGCCATCTAGATACTCAATAGTAGTACGGGAGGAAGGGTAACCTTGATAACGGCTCCCCTTCTAATTCTCCACTCTTCCCCCTCGAGGCAAAAATTCTATTATTCGGGGTGAAGATTGCTATGTGTCGTATCAAGATATACCCTGATTTATGTGATATCCTTAAGAGATATCTTAAGGATATTTGCTCCAGGAGTTAGAATTCTGGAGACCTAAAGGTAAATTCTCTGGGAATATCACTGTAGTTCAAATATCCCTTGGAAGCTACTTATAGGAACCTTCCATCAGGACAACATGGCTATCTCACCCAAAAATAGATTGTTCGCTTCGCTCAAAATCCGTTTAGGTTGAAAAGTGGTGGGCCAAGAACACTACACTGTGGATGTATAGACCTCCATCGAATGAAGGAGGTCTATCCTTCAGTAAGTCTTTTCCATCAATGCTAACATATATAAATTTTTATTCACCTTAGCCTATATGGCTAGGGTTAACAATTTAACGCATATCAAAAATATAATTTTAATGCTGGAACCATTTTGCCAACCAATTTTGCCTCCCACACTTTTCATTGTAGTTAAAGACGAGAAATTTTGAAGTCGGGGTTGTTAATCAGGATACCTTCAACTTGATTATTTTTGTGATTGAGAAGAATGAGTTAATCTTTAGTACAGAGGTATGCTCGGTTTTTATGTAGGCCTAAGTTAATGTTATTAGATTTATTATTATTATCATTAAATGCTAAGCTACAACCCTAGTTGGAAAAGCAAGATGCTATAAGTCTAGGGGCCCCAACAGGGAAAATAGCCCAGTGAGGAAAAGAAACAAGGAAAAATAGAATATTCTAAGAACAGTAAAAACTTCCAAATAACAAGAGGAAGAGAAACTAGATAGAACAGTGTGCCCGAATGTACCCTCAAGCAAGAGAACTCTAACCCAAGAAAGTGAAAGACCATAGTACAGAGGCTATGGCACTACCCAAGAATAGAGAACAATGGTTTGATTTTGGAGTTTTCTTCTCCTAGAAGAGCTGCTTACCATAGCTAAAGAGTCTCCTCTACCTTTACCAAGAGAAAGTAGCCACTGAACAATTACAGTGCAGTAGTTAACCTCTTGGGAGAAGAAGAATTGTTAGGTAATCTTAGTGCTGTCAGGTGTATGAGCACAGAGGAGAATCTATAAAGAATAGGCCAGACTATTTGGTATCTGTGTAGGTAAAGGGAAAGAACAGTAACCAGAGAGAAAGATCCAATGCAGAACTGTCTGGCCAGTCAAAGGACCCCATAACTCTCTAGTGGTAGTATCTCAACAGGCTTCTGTTTTTATGGCAAGATATTTTAAAGTTATCAGATAGTATTTATAATTCAAAAGGTCGTTTATGAAATTATAATTTTATGAAATATTATGGGTCTCTTCTGTTTGGTGGTCGCCACTAATTTCTAACCAAATTTTCATAAATAGTACAGTTTTTGGTGCTGAATACGAATATGACATTAATTTTTTTGAGAAATAAAGAGATTAAGGATAATGTAAAGATAATCACCTCTTAGGCCTATGTTAGGTTAGGTTAGGTTAAGTTAAGTTAAGTTTAGTTTGTTAGGTTAGGTTAGGTTAGTTTAGGTTAGGTTAACTTACTTCTCTTAAGTAATTGTCGAAATCAACTGTAGTAGCGTGACTTATTTTCAATTCGTTCTCACAGAATTTAATGCTGGAATACTCTTTTGTCCATGAATAAATGAAGAGGATGATTTTCTCTAATGGAATGGAACTGCCATCAAGCCAAGTGTTTTCTCTTACTGAAACTTTCTCACAACAAGCTCTTGTAACAAATCCACCTTACACTTTCATTTGTCTTTTCAATTATCATCTGATGTTTCTTTTTACACAGTTTCTCATTTTCTATTATATTGAATCTGAAGAAATCTAACTGCATCTTCTTCAGTTAAAATATTGGTAAACAACCACTGTAAGTTGTAGTTAATAGTCATCGCGTCCACTGTTATCTCAAATCTACCAGGGTTATTTCAAACGTACCGCGTAACACCTGACTGACTGTACTGTTACGCCCGTTAATTACTATTGCTTGATTAATGCGCGTTGAAAAGTAGTGCACAATAAATCCTCTTTTTGTACAACTATCTTTCATTTCTCGTAAAAATAAATGTCATATTCGTATTCACCACTAAAAACTGTATTAATGATAAAAATTTGGTTAAGAATTAGTGGCGACCACCAAACAGAAAAGATCCAATATTATGTCTGGTAATATGACCAAGAACTTGTGTTAATAGCGAAGAGCGAAGAAGTAAATTGGCGGTTCGGAGTTGTTTGATTATGACAGTGACACAGTCACTCTCACCAGTGTGCCAGATATGGGAATTTATCCCTAGATTTGGTGATTTTGGATGTCTCATGGGGATATTCTGTAGAAATTTCTATGAAGAAGAAACGAAGATGGGCAAACGGTGCACCGGGTGCAGACCTTTATATCATTGCAATTAGTTTGCTTGCACTCACATGAAGTATAGTGAATAATTTCTGTATTACTAAAGCCTACAAGATCAGAAGAAAATATATTTGTGTAAATGGGAAGTTTTGGGTATTTTTATCACGAATTTTGGGAATTTTTAGACTAACCCATGTGGCAATACTGACTCCCACCTTGTTAAAACTTTGTAGTGAAGTGAACCAAAGACTATAAACTGAAGGAGTCTTTGTAGTGAACTGTGAGTCTGTTACACTGAAGTACCGGAATTACAAGTCTATGAATCACCGGAATTACAAGTCGATGAATGGCCAGTAAGGCAACAGCTGCATAATCAAGGTATGTAGGCCGATGTTAGAAAAGACGTTTTGAATTATGAACTTCTATCATAAAAAAAAAAAAAATTCTGGTCGAAGAAAAACCTATTTCACGACAGAACACAAGAAAAAGGTCAAAATCTAGGGAAACCAAGCTGGATATATTTAAATATTACTTAGCCTATACTTCGCACTAGCGTGACCATAACACTATCACAAGGATGTGTATTATCCGGGGCAGTGTTAATGTTAGCCTATCCCGTTATAGAGTTTTATAAACTCAACGGGCACCATGTCCCTAAAATGTTGCCAGGTACAGTACCTTGCCGTTCGTACCCCTAATCGATCATAGGGTGGCATGTTCTTAACCTATCCTAGGAGTAGGACACCTCTGTAGATTTGCTGGTATATAAGTGTGCACTGTATGCATTACTCCAGTGTCTTTGCAACCGTAACGTCTCCGCAGCTGAACCAACTGAAACTATTCATTTCCGACAGGAACGAGTGTCATTTTTTAAGAACAGACACTTTTCTCTAGAATGAAAGTAGTTTTTTCCATAGGTTACATTACCCTGTAATACAGTATAATAATACTGTCCGAGTTATGCTTAAGAGAATGTGCCAGGTTTAATTACATCTGCAAAAGGGGGCGCAACCTTTGAAAACATCAAGGTTAAAGTAGAGCGGCATTTCGCTAACCCAAGGAGGTTTAGGCCTAGTCGCATCTTTGTCTTCCTGGGCAGCATTGATTTGGATGCTATCCACAGTACTGCGGAGGTGTGGAAAGTAGAGCACTGTTGTGAGGCCTTTGCTGAATTACTGAAAAAATTGTGTCCTGATGCTAAACTAATTTTTTCCCAAATATAGAATAGATTCTTTAGAAACCACTGTGAAAGTTTTGGCGAGTGGCGGCAGGATTTCAAGGCAAAATCTAATAAATTCAATAAGTGGTTGAATAAATGGAAGGGCAAGGATAATTTGTTTATAATGAAAGGGGTTGAGGGATTTTCCGACCCACGCCTTTATGTCAGGGATGGAGTACTGTACACCTCAATATTGATGGTAATGTGAAGTTGGCTCTGAGAATGGCTGACTTTTAGTATGAGCAAAAGCCTAAAGTCAAGTTAGTCTAGCTGTTCTAGTGTCAAGTATATATTTATTTCTCTCTAGGCTCATCTGGTTTTTGTAATGTTAGATTTTGTGTATACTGTTATTCCTTATAAGGAAAGAAGCAGTATTGGCCCTTATTTATACTTGTATTAATTTAAGTTTAGGTTAAGTTAGTAACCTTTTCATTTGAATAATGTGTTGATTATCCTAGCTGATGTTGTAAGGACAGTAAGACAAGCGTCACCAAGATCAACTGATACTTTATTCAAATATGCGTGGGAGTATATTACAAGGTGCGGACGGAAAGGTAGGATGGCGCTGGCGCCAAATCAGATTGAATTGCCCCCCCAAAATATATGTGTTTTCTTACACTTACAAATATACGAATTATGAGTTAACAGAAACATGTAATGAAATAATACATATGTCAAAATGTAGCTCTGATAGAGCGGAATACATATACATGGGAAACCACGGTGTGGCGAAAGGAGAATTCAAATAAATAGTGTGTTGATTTTCTGGACGACGAAGGGAGCGGTGTCCTTACAAGTACTCCCCCCCCCCCCCAAGACATCGGGCGGCATAGAGGGCTGATGATCAATCTTTGTATCTTTTCGGGCGTCGGAGGGTTCCTCTTGTTTTTGAACGGAGGGGTGCGCCGGCAGTCGACGTAAGGATCTCTTCCTCTTGTCGTCGTTTGATGATTTTTCTTTCGTTGGGCGCCTTGTTTTGAGGTGGCACTCTGGATCTGCCAGGTCCGGCGGAGGCGGTGTCGCTTCCTTTGAGAAACGCTGGTTTCACGCGGTCTATTGAGACCCAGTCTTCTTGGCCATGGACGTTGAGAAGGAAGGCTTTCGTTGTCTTCTTAATTACCCGGTAGGGGTCTCGATAAGGTCTAGTTAGTGGTTGTCAATGAGCGTCGACACGGACGAAAACGTTCCCGCAGTCATCCAGGTTTTTTGGCTTGAAGTACTTGGTTCTGTCCTGTTAAGTTTTGAGACATGGCCTGAACTTCCTGGCGATGTCCCTTAGGTGATCCAGCTGCGTGTCGTCGGTTGATGAGGGAAAGAATTCGCCAGGAACTGCGAGCGCCTCCCCGTAAACCTTTTTGGCGGGCGAAGGGTCGCCGTCTGCGCGAGGGGAGGTACGAAGGCCGAGGAGTACCCAAGGAAGTTGTGATTTCCTTTCCCGTCCCCTTCGGTGCAGCTCGCCATCAGGGACGCCTTGAGGGCGCGGTGAGTTCTTTCGACCATGCGGTTTGCCGCGGGGTTGTATGCCGTGGTGCTGTGGAGCGTCGTCCCCATCAGGTTCGCCAAAGCGAGCCATATTTTTGAGAGGAAAGCGGGGCCTCTGTCTGTCGTGATGTCGTTAGGAACGCCAAACCTGCTCACCCAGCTTAACAGGAGGGCTTCGGCGCATGCTTGAGTCGTAGCTTCGGTCATTGGCGATGCCTCCAACCACCTCGTGGAGCCATCGATGATCGTAAGCAGGTAGCGAGCAGATCCAGAAGGGGGCAATGGTCCCACGACGTCGATGTGTATGTGACCGAAACGTCTTTTTGGCTGGGGAAAATCGCCTACCCCCGATTCGGTGTGACGGCTGACTTTGCTTGACTGGCAGTTGATGCATGACTTCGCCCATTCCCGGGCATCCTTTTTTATCCCTGGCCAGAGGAACTTTTCAGACAGAAGGCGAGCGGTGGTGCGTCCTGAGGGGTGTGAAAGTCCATGGATGATATCGAATATTTTCCTTCTGCAGGAGGCTGGTATCCAGGGACGTGGGCGGCCGGTGCTGGTGTCGCAAAGAATAGTTACTCCTGCTGGTCCGAGGGGAATCGCACTTATCTTGAGCGCGGATGGCCCCGTCAGGTGATCCTGTGCTTCTCGGTCGGTGCGTTGTTCGGTTGCGAGATTGGCGTAGTCGATTCCCAGGTGGATTGCGTCAATTTCAATCCTTGAAAGGGCGTCCGCGACTAGGTTTTTCTTTCCTGGGACGTAACGTATGGTGCACCCGAATTCGGCGATTGTTGCGAGATGACGTTGTTGTCGGGAGGACCATGCGTCTGTCGATTTCGTAAAAGCCTGTACGAGGGGTTGATGGTCCGTCGCGATTGTGAAGGGAGTGCCCTCCAAGATGTGCCTGAAGTGGCGGACGGTGAGGTGTTCCCTATCGAAGGTGCTGTATCTTGTTTCGGTGGGTTTCAATTTCTTGCTGAAGAATGGCAGCGGTCGAGGAGAACCGTCGACGAGTTGCTCCAGCACAGCCCCACAGGCGACGTTGCTGGCGTCGGTCGTTAGTCGCAGGGGCGCGTTGTCGTCGAAATGAGCCAGGGTGGTGGCATTCGCGAGGGCATCCTTCGTCCGGGCGAATGCCTGTTGCTGGGGCAAACCCCACACGAGTTTTTTCGCTTTTCCTTTCAGGACGTTGTCGAGAGGTGACAGGGTTTGTGCGATGTTGGGGATGAAGCGCCTGTAGTAATGACCATCCCCAGGAACTCCTGAAGTTGGCGGATGGTCGTAGGTATCGGGAACTTTCTGATGGCTTTAACCTTGGTTGTCATGGGTTTTACCCCGCACGAGGATACGCAGTGACCAAGGAAATCCCCTCCTTCCGCACCGAACGTGCACTTGTCGAAACGTACGACCAGGCCGTTCTCCTGTAGGCGTTTGAGGACGGTGCGGACGTGCCTCCGGTGTTCCTCCTTAGTTTTCGAGAATATCAGGATGTCGTCGACGTAGCAGACGCAGAAAGGTAGGTCACCCAGAATGCTATCCATTAGTCGTTGGAAGGTCGCCCCGGCGTTGCGTAGACCGAAGGTTGAGTATGCAAAGGTGTAGGATCCAAACGGCGTTACAATGGCAGTTTTCGGGATGTCTTCCGGAAATACGGGGATCTGGAAGTAAGACTTGAGGAGGTCCATCTTGGTAAAATACTTCGCGCCGTGCAACTCGTTCGTTAGGTCCTGCATGTTGGGCAGTGGGTAGTGATCGGGCGTTGTGATGAGGTTGAGGCGCCTGTAGTCGCCGCAAGGTCTCCAGGACACGTCCGGCTTTTTTACCATGTGTAGGGGCGATGCCCAGGTGCTCGATGCTTTCTTACAGATACCCATGCGTTCCATGTCCTCGAAGGCGCGTTTGGCATCCTTCAGTTTCTGGGGCGGGAGGCGGCGGAATTTGGCGTGAGTAGGAGGTCCTGTTGTTGTGATGTGGTGGTAGATCCCGTGCTTGGACGGGGAACCTGGCGAGTGTCGGAGCTCGTGATTGAACACCTCGGGAAATTCTTGTAGGGGGTCGGCGTAGGGGTGCGTCGTTATGGCGGATACGGACATTGTTGCAGGGCCGTATTTTAGGGCGCGGGACTGGCAGGTTCCCATGTCGATGAGACGTTTGTTAGCGACGTCGACGAGGAGTCCGTGGTGGGCGAGGAAATCCGCACCGAGGAGGAGGCGATTGACGTCAGCGATGGCGAAGGGCCAAGAATACGAACGGCCCCTGAGGACGACGAGATCAACGTTCTATCAAGAAAGAAACCGCCGCAACCAACACGACCGAACCCTAGGACTAACCCAGCATGGTGCTTCTACCACCTACCGCCTTTGCTGAATTACTGAAAAAATTGTGTCCTGATGCTAAACTAATTTTTGCCCAAATAGAGGATAGATTCTTTAGAAACCACTGTGAAAGTTTTGACGAGTGGCGGCAGGATTTCAAGGCAAAATCTAATAAATTCAACAAGTGGTTGAATAAATGGAAGGGCAAGGATAGTTTGTTTATAATGAAAGAGGTTAAGGAATTTTCCGACCCACGCCTTTATGCCAGGGATGGAGTACACCTCAATATTGATGGTAATGTGAAGTTGGCTCTGAGAATGGCTGACTTTTAGTATGAGCAAAAGCCTAAAGTCAAGTTAGTCTAGCTGTTCTAGTGTCAAGTATATATTTATTTCTCTCTAGGCTCATCTGGTTTTTGTAATGTTAGATTTTGTGTATACTGTTATTCCTTATAAGGAAAGGAGCAGTATTGGCCCTTATTTATACTTGTATTAATTTAAGTTTAGGTGAAGTAAGTTTAGGTTAAGTTAGTAACCTTTTCATTTGAATAATGTGTTGATTAGCCTAGCTGATGTTAAGTGTAATCTAAATTATTTTTGATAAAGTTTGAGGTAGGCTAGCCTAGTTTTGCTGTTAGCATAGTATGCTGTATTTTTCAATATTAATCTTACCCGATGATCATGTAGCTGTCAACTCTGTTGCCCGACAGAAATCTACGGTCGGGATACGCCAGCGATCGCTATACAGGTGGGGGTGTACACAACAGCGCCATCTGTGAGAAGGTACTCAAGTACTTCTTGTCAACAAGAACTCAATGTTTCCTCTGTCGTGCCACCGGCAAGACCTACTGAATACGCCGTCCCTAACTGGATTTGTTTTCACAACTTTTTGGTGAAGTACACTATTCCAGTTTTGAGCTTTCGCTATGCAGGGGTTTTATCTTCATTTCAAAACTTGAACTCGTTTTGGATAGATTTAATTATGGTGACGAAGAGAGTATGGACTCTCTTTCACTTTTAAATGGCCGACCCTTCCCCTAGACGGAAGTGTTGGTGTCGAAGAGAGTATAGACTCTCTTTCACTTTTTATGACCGACCCTTCCCTTAAGCGGGGTTTACACGGGCGAGCAGCTCGTCGAGCCTGGCTCGACAACCCTGTGTTTGAATTGATGTTCGAGCGTGTAAACGGGCTATTTGGTTGTCGAGCGTGCTCGTCGAGCGGCTCGATGAAAGTCAGGCTCATCCTGACTTTTGTGGGCGGAGCTACATTGTTTGACGAGCGGTGTGAACGTGTGAACGGGTGTCGAGCATCGAACCTCAGTTGTTATTCAAACCTGCTAGAGGAAATATCATCAAAGAAATGCATAATTGCTGCCATTAATGTAAGTAAGAATGAGAAGGAAGTCGTACTTGATTTCATACATGCATATCGAGCTCATCCAGCTTTATGGAAAGTTAAAACTATTCCAATAAAGTAGCCAGAAACAAAGGAATAGCGGACACTCAGTCTTTCATGTGGGATTATGGCCTTCCTCATAGTAATGAAAGGGCTGACACGATTCGGTAGATCAATGTACGTGTCTTCATCCATACGCAAATAATTGCGCCAGTCATCAGGCTCTAATTTTAAAGCAACAAGCAAGTTGGTATATGAAAATTTCTCTCTTTTGATCTTTTTTTTTTCCTTCTTAGTGCCACTGCTAAAGCAATGGCTATCAAATCGTCCTGGTCGAGAGACATGTTGACGTTGTTTTAGCACGAGGCACACTGAGGCTCGATGTACTGTCTGAAAGCTCTTCGAGCCGTTCTACAAGTAGGTTCGACAACCGGGCTCGACGAGCTGCTCGGCCGTGTAAACCCCGCTTTAGACGGAAGTGTGTTTAGGTTTTTGGTAATTTTGCTTAACAAAGTTATAGATTTAGTTTATATCTCTCCGCATTTATAGGCCTCTTCGATTAACTTTCCATTTATTATAAACTTATAAAACTTAATTTTTATTTTTGTTTATATGCGACCTTTCCTAATAGTAGGCGGTCCTTACTTGGAATCGCAGTTAATTAACAATGAGCCCGTCATATCGTATTTCCTGTTAAGAATTTATGCTATTTTAATTTTAATGTTTTTGAAAGAATTTCTTTGATAGTCTCGTACTGTTTTCAAAGATGAACTAACGTTTAGTTTAGTCTCCGCAGTTGTTGACGTTCAGAACGTTCAACATGCGCTCTATCGTTACGATAGAGAGAGAGTATTTCACGGTTTCACGTTGCAGTAAGAGTAAACCGATTCTAACGTTTCGTTCTTTCTTTCTTAGCTTAAATGGTTTTAATTCTTAAAGGAACTTTTTATTTGGGAAACCTTTCAGTTTTTTTCCTTTAACAAATAATATGTTTTAACGATATATAATTGGGATCATCTCTCAGGTTCTAAGTCAAGAGAGAGAGAGAGAGAGAGATAGAGACGGAGGGAGAGAGAGGAGAATAAACGTTTCGTTCAAGCGGGAAACGTTGTTCTCGTTCTTTTTTTTTACTCTTCTCCCTAGTCGCTATAGGGGAAGAAGGTAAAACGTTTCTAGAGTTTTATTCTTGTTCCCAGGCTTTATGCGGTGAGAGATTTTAAACGTAGTTTATTTGATCTAGTGTTTAGTCTCTTTTCCAGCCACTGAATTCTTTATCTTTCATTATGTTTTTCTGTTACATTGTAAAACTGTTTTCGCAATTACTACCTTTTAATGAAGGATAGGATTGCGTGTTTCAGGTACAAATCACTTAAAGTTTCGAGTTCAGTGAAATAAGTGCAAACAGAAAATCAAAAGTGATAAAGTGATATGCGCAAAGTGTTACAGTGTTGCGTTCGAGGGTTCGTCTGTTCGTGCCAGTTGTTCACCTAGTCCGATACCTCTTACAAGCTCCCAAGCCCAGGGGAGAAGTAATGTCGAAGGACTTATGGGTTCCACAGGTCTTGATCGACGAACAGACGTTTCCTTCCGTGGTTTCGGGTGTATCTACACACGTTGCCGACGTGATCACCCCACCCACACAAAGACGAGAGAGCCCATTTATTCCTCGTCTGCGGAAGAGGTTTCTCGCAGAAACCATGGACCAAATCTTGCAGCTTTTAAGTGCAAGTCGGTCCCTTCCGCGCAAGTCCAACGGCCTAGGTGTAGCCACTGGGTCAGTTCGGACTCTCTGCAGTACGACAACTGCACACCTCCCAAGAGAGGCAAGGTGGTACCGCAACAGGCAGTAACTCCGTCTGTTGCCGCACCAGCTGTTTTAGACCCTCAGTCACAACGGACAGTAGCTCCGTTTGTTGTTGTCTTTCATAGACCCTAGTGGTCCATGCTGCAGACTATACAGTCTCAGTTTGCTCCTTCATGCAGGAGTATCATGCTGGAAGGTTGACAATGCACCTGTTAACCTACAACCCGCCGAGGTTGTGCGCTCAGCAGATACTGCGGCTGCCTGCTCCCACACTCCACCTGTGAGAGCTCCACCACTGATGCGCAGTCCTCCCTGCCAGACGCATGTTCTTGCTGCACCTTCTGTTAACATGCGTGAGCTACCGCATCAGCAGTGGGAAGGTTCTGTAGAGCTGCCGGGTTCCAGCACTATGCAGCATTCTCCGCAGCCCATGCAGCATGCTCTGCATACCTTACAGCATGCTCCGCAGACCATGCAGCATGCTCTGCATACCTTACAGCATGCTCCGCAGACCATGCAGCATGCGCCGCATACCTTACAGCATGCGCTGCATACCATACCGCATGCTCCTCAACCCACCGCAGCCCCTCCCACGCACCAGCACTCTGCTTTTGTTGTTGCCAGCTCCCACACTCCGACTGCGGAGAAGGTTGACGATGCACCCGTGGGCCTACACCTCCCACGGTTGTGCGCCCGGCATGGCTTCCTGCTCTCACACTCTTGTTGTGAGAGCTCCTCCACCCATGCACAGTCAATCCTGCCAGATGTATGATGACTCCCACACACAGAGCACTCCGTTGCCGTGCGTGAGCTACCACAAGCTGCCGTGTTTTGACACGGTGTGTCAGCCTCCGCAACACACTGTGGTTACCGCCACTCGCCCGCAGCTAACTAGTCGGTCAGGAGTTGAGGCTTCCCCACACAACTTTGGTTGTTGCCAACTCACAGACTGTCAAACAGTTACATGACGTTGCCTTCTGGTCTGCTACTTATACACCAGTGCTGTATGTCCTCACGCTCCTGTTGTGGTTGACAGTTCAGTTTTTGACAGTTCACAGACTGTCAAACAGTTTCATACGTTGCCTTCTGGTCTGCTGCTTTTGCACCAGTGAAACCCTCACTGAGAGAACCTAGCTTTTCTCGGATATGGTTCCTGTAGATGAGAAAGTGCTGTTCTCCCTCCTTCTGATATCCCCTTGAGGACTCTGTCATTTGGAGAGGAGCCTTAAGCTGCTTAGCCTCCTATGGACTTTAATTTAAGCATAACATGCTTCCAGGGAGGGTAAATGGTTCCGCTTCAGTCGCTAACCCCGTCTGTTGCCACACCTGCTCCCATAGACCTTGGGCTTTGTTGCAAGACATGCAGTCCAAGCTACAACCAGCAGAGGTGACTTGTTGTGACGCAGTGCGGCAACCTCAGCAACCCGATAAGGGGTTGTCTGTACTACCCAGACAGTCTAGACAGTTTCGGGTTGTCGCTGTACTTCCTCGCATCCCCATGGTTGACAGTTCACAGACTGTGCAGCAGTACCATGATCTTGTGTCCGGCTCCGTCACGCATCCACCAGTGCGACCGGATTCAGCAAGTCAGACGTTGCCCACTCCGTTGCCGTTTCCTCATCAGTTTCGGATGAGGAACCCTCTGATGAGAACATGGCTGAACAAGAAGATCAATCCCCAGCCCTGCTATCCATCCAGAAGATGCTGAAGAAGGTATACGGCCCTGTCAGGCTGTGGATGAGTCTGGTTAGGACACTGTCATCCGTGGTTCAATTGGTGTCACTTGGAAGACTACACCTCCGTCCTCTTCGGTTTCATCTAGCTCTTCACTGGAAAAGGACAAGACGCTAGAAGCGGTCTCGATCCCGGTTTCCGGAAGATAAGTCTGGTCTAACCTGAGGAAAGGACTTTATCAACCTTTTATAGGGTCTTCCCCTGACTGTTCAGACTCCCAACCACGTTCTCTTCTCAGACGCATCGGACGTAGGCTGGGGTGCGACCTTAGGCGGTAGGGAATGCTCGGGATTATGGAACTCGAGTCAAAGGACAATGCATTTTAACTGCAAGAAGCTTCTGGCAGTATGTCTGACCTGGAAAAGCTTCAGGTCTCTCCTTCTAGACAAAGTAATGGAGGTCAACACGGACAACTCCCTGCTTTGATGTTCATCTCCTAGCAAGGAGGGACCTACTCTCTGACATGGTGCGAGTTCGCTAGTGACCTCCTCTCCTGTTCAACAGGTCTAGACTTTTCACTAGTAACAATTTCTTCCAAGGCAACTTGAATGTCTTAGCAGTTTGTCTCAGTAGGAAGGGACAATAATTCCAACATATTGGACCCTCCACAGAGATGTATGCAAGAGACTTTGGGTCACCTGGGGCCAGCCAACCATAGATCTCTTCGCAACCTCGATGTCCAAGAGGCTCTCAATACTTTGCTCACCTATCCCGGACCCAGCAGTGGTTCTTTTAGATGCCTTTCTACTAGATTAGTCTCATCTAGATCTACCTGCATTCCCTCCGTTCTAGATTGTCAACAAGGTACTGCAGAAGTTCGCCTCTCACGATGGGACAAAGTTGACACTAGTTGCTTCCCTCTGGCCCGCGAGAGAATAACTTACCGAGGTACTTCGAGGGCTAGTAGACGTTCCCAGAACTCTTCCCCTAAGGGTGGACCTGCTACGTCTGCCATGCGTAAGAAGGTACTCCAAGGCCTCCACGCTCTTCGTCTCACTGCCTTCAGAGTATCGAAAGACTCTCGAGAACTAGAGGTTTTGTCGAAGGAGGCAACCAGAGCGATTGTTAGAGCAAGGAGAACATCCACCCTTAGAGTCTACCAATCGAAGTGGGAAATCTTCCTCAACTGGTGCAAGTCAGTATCCGTATCCTCGACCAGTACCTCTGTAACTCATATAGCTGACTTCCTCTTATATCTGAGGAAAGAGCGATCTCTTTCAGCTCCCACTTTCAAGGGTTACAGAAGCATGTTGGCATCAGTCTTCCGTCACAGAGGCTTAGATCTTTCCAACAATAAAGATCTACAGGACCTCCTTAAGTCTTTTGAGACCACGAAGGAGCGTCGTTTGGTTACACCTGGTTGGAATTTAGACGTGGTTCTAAGATTCCTTATGTTAGACAGGTTCGAACCACTTCAATCAGCCTCCCTGAAAGATCTCACCTTTAAGACTCTTTTCCTGATATGCTTAACCACAGCTAAAAGAGTCAGTGAGATTCATGCCTTCAGCAAGAACATCGGATTTTCATCCGAAACGGCTACATGTTCTAGATCTTGGTTTTCTAGCCAAACACGAGCTGCCTTCTCGGCCTTGACCAATATCGTTCATTATTCCAAACTTATCGTATGGTTGGAAATGAACTAGAAAGAGTATTATGTCCTGTAAGAGCTCTTAAGTTCTATTTTAAAAACCTTTACGAGGCCCGTCTGAAGCTTTATGGTGTTCAGTTAAGAATTCATCTTTGCCTATGTCAGAGAATTCTTTATCCTATTATTTTCAGACTGTTAATACGAGAAGCTCATTCCCTTCTGAATGAGGAAGACCAAGCTTGGCTGAAGGTAAGGACACACGAAGTTAAAGCTATCACAACTTCCGTGACCTTTTAATAAAATAGATCTCTGCAAAATATTTTCGACGCAACCTTTTGGTAAAGCTAATCAGTGTTCGCGTCTTTTATCTTAAGAATGTCCAGTCTCTTTACGAGAACTGCTACACTCTGGGACCATTCGTAGCAACGAGTGCAGTAGTGGTGGGGGCTCCACCACTACAATTCCCTAATTCCAGAACCTTTTTAATCTTTCTCTTGAAATATTTCTGGGTTGTCCGGAAGGCTAAGAAGCCTTCCGCATCCTGGTTGATTTGGCGGGTGGTCAAATTCTTTCTTGAGAAGCGCCTAGATTAGAGGTTGTAATGAGGTCCTTTAGTATGGGTTGCAGCCCTTTATACTTCAGCACCTAGGAGTCGCTCAGCATCCTAAGAGGATCGCTAGGCTCAGTAAGGAAGACGTACTTAAAAAGGCAGAGTAATGGTTCAAGTCGACTTCCTTACCAGGTACTTATTTATTTTATGTTTGTTATTTTGAATAACGGCTAAAATAAGATTCGGGATACTTAGCTTCTTTGTTAACATGTATGCTGGTCTCCACCCACCACCCTGGGTGTGAATCAGCTACATGATCATCGGGTAAGATTAATATTGAAAAATGTTATTTTCATTAGTAAAATAAATTTTTGAATATACTTACCCGATGATCATGAATTTAAGGACCCGCCCTTCCTCCCTATAGAGAACCAGTGGACCGAGGAGAAAATTGAGTTCTTGTTGACAAGAAGTACTTGAGTACCTTCTCACAGATGGCGCTGTTGTGTACACCCCCACCTGTATAGCGATCGCTGGCGTATCCCGACCGTAGATTTCTGTCGGGCAACAGAGTTGACAGCTACATGATCATCGGGTAAGTATATTCAAAAATTTATTTTACTAATGAAAATAACATTTTTTTTCATTTGGAAGTAATTGATGATAACTTGTTTTGCATTGACTTGATTAAGTTAAGTTTAGATTTTTTCTTTGGGTAATTTAGTATTGGTTAATAGCATTGTTCAAAATGACTGATTCTGAAATAAAGTTAATTAAAAAGAGGGCTTATGTTAAGGGTTTAATAACTCTTGATTTATTCCGTAACTGAAATACAAACCACGCTTTTTACATGGGGGTAATTACTTCGGCGTAGCTGAATGACGAGCCATAAAAGTTTTAACAAGGGTTTACTACCCCGGCGCTAGTTAGTGGGGGTTAGGGAGGGGTAGCTAGCTACCCCCCCCCCCCCCCCCCCTCACACACACCGGTGAATGCTTCACTTTACTTTTGGCTCGGGCAGAGAACAGACCTGTCTGCTCTCTCCCTCGCTTAGACTGCATATTTAATCTGTTTTTGCTTTTCCTTTTCCAGTGTGTTTGAAGTTGGCCTCTACTACTATGCGTACATGCCATGGACTTCCCGGCCGCCCTTGTGGGACCTTTATGTCGGCGGTCGACACCGATCCCCACACCTTATGTCCTCACTGTAGGGGTCAGCGGTGTGATAGTGGTAATGTTTGTATAGAATGTAGGGAGTGGTCTACCTCCCAGTGGGAGAGGTTTGCCCGGCGCTGGAAGAAAAGTCTAAAAGGGATCTTTCTCCTTCAGAGGCTTCTTTGAAGAGAGAAAATTCCAGGACTTCTTCTTCCGTAGCCCTTTCCTCCTCCGAAGCTCCCCCTCGAGCGTACTGCTGTTGACCGATCCCGGGGTGCGGGAGAGGTAGTCGCTTCCCATAGCGAGGCGGCTGCCCTTCCTCCCCCTGAGGAGGATTTGAATATGTCTAATTGTGATTTGTTACAGCTTTGGGCTTCCTTGGGGCTGCAGGGTTTGCCCTCCAAGGAAGCCCTGTTTGACATGATCAAACTTGGTGCAGCTGTCAAACAATCACCAACTACAGCAGGGATAGATCCTCTGTCTGTGGTTGACGTTGTTGTGACGGAGACATCTCGTGGGTCTAGTCAAACCCCCGTTCCTGCTGCTGAGGTAGCCGACGGCTTAGATTCCCCCTCTGAACACCTTTCGAGGGAGGATCTAAGTCCCACGGTCTCTCCTGCCAGTGATTCTCCCCCTCGGGGGAGTTCACTTACAGAGACTCCTCTGCGGAGGCTCCTTGATGGTCAGCCTGCTGATCCCACGGCCCCTCATTGGCGTATAAGGTGGAAGGCACGTCCTCCCCTTCGCCGTAGATGCCTTCCTTCCCCTCACAAGGGAGTTAGGAGGCGCCTCTTCAGCTCGTCGTCACCACAGTCCTCTGCGGAGGAGACGACTCGCCGTTTGCCGATCCTACCAGCTACCACCTTAGACCTCTCCGGGGATCGTTCGCGATCCCCTTCGGATGATGGTTGTCCTTCGGGACACAGTGACCAGTCTTCCTGCTGACTTGCCGTCACCCTTTGATGTTGCGGATGCGCGTTGCATGCCACCTGATCCTGCCACTGCGCAGGCTCCGGGCCCTTCGGGGCTGAAGGGCCTTGAGCGCAAAACCGCACCTCTTGCCCTCAAGCGCCAGGTTCTTCCTGCGCGCCCTCCTGCTGCTTCCGCTGTTCCTGTCTTAGTGCCACAGCGCTCGGCTGCGCCCCCCTGTTCCTGCTTTGCGCCAGGATTCCCCTGCGCGCCCACATCCTTCTGCGCCCCGGCGCCCTCCAGCAGTTCCTGTTGCAGCGCGCCAGCGCCCACCTGCGCCCAGCGTTCCCCGGTTCCTGCCTCGTCACGTGCAGTTCAAGAGGTTCCTACGCTAGCGCACAGGCGCTCACAGGTTCCTCTGGACTTGCAGCGCCCATCTGAGTTACGCGCGAAGCGCGTCCACCAGTAGTTCCAAACCCAGTGCTCACGCGCTCGCCAGCGTGCTTCTACATCACAGCGCGTCGCCCAGGAGACGTCTAAGCTAACGCACGGGCGCTCACAGGCACCCCAGGGCTCTCCTTCCAGACCGCGCGATCCTGCACGCGTTCCAACCGCGCGCGACGCTCCGGTTACGCGCCCAGTTCCAGTTATCAAGGCGCCCCATGCAACCCTCCAGCGCACACCTGTGCGCCCTCATCCAACTGCGCGTCCTGCTCGCCCACCGCAGCAACGCACACCAGTGCGTCCACATCCTGATGCGCGCCCACGATCACCTGCGCACCCAGCGCGCCCACAGGCTAGTATGCCTGTCCTTTCGGACCAGCGCCTACCTACGTGCCAACGCGCCATCCCTTCCTCGCGCTATCCTGAACCGGCGCTCTCGCGTCCTCGCCCGGTTCTTCCGGATACGCGCTCAGGCGCCCCTGTCCTCTCGCGCCCTCCACTGCCACATCAGGATGCTGCGCGTCCTCGCATCCAGCCGCCTCCCGTTCCGGCTCTTGCGCGCCACATGTCCTCGCCATCTCCTACGCGTGCCCGCGTCCGCTCCAGCTCCTGCGCGTGGCCGCGTCCGCTCCAGCTCCTGCGCGCCCCTGCTCCCACGCGCCCGCACCATCTCCTACGCGCTATCGCTCCCACGCGCCTGTGACCTCGCCTACGCGCCACCGCGCCGCCACCCTCTCTCGCCCGCTCCACCACCCTCTCTCGCCCGCTCCACCACCCTCTCTCGCCCGCTCCACCACCCTCTCTCGCTCGCTCCACCCCCCTCTCTCGCTCGCTCCACCCCCCTCTCTCGCTCGCTCCACCCCCCTCTCTCGCTCGCTCCACCACCCTCTCTCGCCCACGCCGATGCGAGCGCGAAATTCCTGTGTCACGCGATCCTTTCGCGCGTGACCCTGACCAGGGCCCATCACGCGACCTCCAGCGCGAGCGTCGCCAGGCGGATAGGTCTTCGTTTCGTTCCCCTCCCCGCAAGCGCAGACCAGCGCGCTCGCCGGAGGAGGGGAGGTTCCCGGACAGGTCTAAGGACACTTTCTTTCCAGCTTCGCAGGCGATCCCGCATGTCGACTCCTCCAAGGGATCAAAGGATCCCCTTCCCTCCAGAGGGAGTGTCTGACAGCGCGACTGTCAGCCAGCAGCCCTGGTTTGGTACCCTGGTCAGAGCTCTTGTGCAGGTGATGAAGCTCGCCCTCTCTGACATGGGTCACAAATCAGTGGCAGCTTCCTCCCCCCTGAAGAGGAAGAGAGGAGTCTCTCCCGTGGAAACACCTCCAAGGCCTATTTTGTCTCCTCGCAGATCCTTGCGCAAGGCTCCTTCCGCCCACCCAGACTTTTTCTCCCTCCCCTGCGGATGAGGATTACCCATCCTCAGGAGAGTCGGACGAGCCAGACCGTTCCCCCATCCCACCAATGGGGGAAGCTCCACCTCTCCCTGAGAAGTCTTCTCGTCCAGGGGTGGAAAAGAGCCTGCACCCATCGTTACTCGAGTCCTGTATCCCGCCCAGGAGGTAACCGAAGGACTCTAAGACGATCACTGAATCGTCAACAAGGATCAGGCAGGAGCCACCTAGACCTTTCGAGGATGTCCACGTTTCCCCCCAGGGAGAGCCACTGGAGACGGGAGACTTCGCTGCCAGTCCTTCAGGAGGAGAGCACCAAGAGTCAGAACACGCATTCTGGCAAGTCCTGACCCTCATGAGGAACCTCAACGGGATCCCAGACCCTGAGATTCCTCCTCGTGAAGGGAAGGACACGGTCTTGGACCGCGTCTACGGCACCCCTAAACCCTCTAGGGCCAGTGCAGCTTTGCCCTGGTCTCAGGGGATGAAGAGTACCAGGGACAAGGTCGAGGGCCAGCTCTCTGAGCTTGCCTCCTCCAGCAGATCCAGCGCCGGTAACAAGCTCCTCCCTCCTCCTCAAGTCCATCAGAGGAGGTACTTTGAGATCCTTGAGGAGTCTTGTTTGGGTCTTCCGATTCATCACTCCGTGGAAGAACTCACCGGGGGAGTCCCTCTTGAGAGACACTCCAACTGGCACGTGTCCTACTCAGCTACTGAGATCCTAAGCTAGGAGAAAGTCGCTAAGTGTGCCATGCAGGCAACTTCGTGGCTTGACATCTGGCTGGGGTCTCTGGGCATCCTGGTGCGGTCTGAGGACCTCTCCAAAGAAAGCACCAGGAAGGCACTGGAGACTTTCTTACTCTCAGGCACGCAGACCATTGAGTTTCTGGCCCACCAAGTCTCGAGCTTGTGGACCAATACGATTCTCAAACGTCGGGACGCTGTGGCTGAGAGGTTCCACCAGAAGGTTCCCAGTTCGGAGGTTAGCAGGCTCAGATACTCTTCTGTGTTCGGTAAGAGTTTGTTTGAGCCTAAGGACGTGGAGCTTACCGCTGAGAGGTGGAGGAAGTCCAACCAGGATTCCCTCATCCATAGGGCCCTGACATCGAGGCCCTACAAACCTCCAGCGGCTCAACAGCCCCGTCCAGCTAAGGACACGAAGAAGACCACAGCAGCGAAGCCGAAGGTGTCTAAGCCCTTTCCTGCCAAGAGCAGAAGGAGCAAGAAGTCCTCCAGGGGAGGCAAGAACCCTAGAGGTAACAGCTGAGGCCACCAGTGGGGGGATGCCTACAAAGTTGCATGACAAGGTGGCAGCAACTCGGGGCAGATGCCTGGACGATTTCCGTGATCGCTCTGGGTTATCGCGTCCCGTTCACAGCCTCTCTACCTCCCCTAACAGCGAATCCAGTGTCGTTGAGCTCTCTTGCCATGGGATCGGCAAGAGGGCAAGGCCTTTTGGGCAGAAGTCCAGACCATGTTGAAGAAGGACGCTCTCCAGGAGGTTGTAGACGGGTCCCCAGGCTTCTACAGTCGACACTTTCTTGTGAGAAAGGCGTCTGGAGGCTGGAGACCAGTCATCGACCTCTCAACCCTGAACGGGTTTGTCAAGCAGACTCCGTTCAGTATGGAGACGGCAGACACGGTCAGACTCGCAGTGAGACCACAAGACTTCATGTGTACACTGGACCTGAAGGACGCGTACTTCCAGATCCCAGTCCATCCGTCTTCAAGGAAGTACCCAAGATTTTCCCTAGACAACAAGATCTCCCAGTTCAACGTGCTGTGTTTCGGTCTCTCCACAGCCCCTCAGGTGTTCACCAGAGTGTTCACCCTCATCTCTTCGTAGGCTCACAGGATCGGCATCTGTCTCCTTCGTTATCTGGACGACTGGCTGATCCTAGCGGACTTGGAGGCAACCCTTCTTCGCCACCGAGACAAGCTCCTCGAAGTTTGCCAGGATCTAGGGATCATGGTAAATCTCGAGAAGTCCTCTCTGCAGCCCTCTCAGAAACTGGTATATCTAGGCATGGTCATAGACACCAATCTCCACAAAGCCTTCCCATCAGACGACAGGATAGCAAGGCTGAGGAAGGTCGCGAGACCTTTCCTCAATCGAGAAGAACTCCCAGCCCAATCGTGGCTAAGTCTCCTTGACCACCTCTCCTCCCTGGCCCGTCTCGTTCCCAACGGTCGCTTCAGAATGAGATCCCTGCAGTGGCGACCCAAGTCCCGGTGGAATCAAGGTCACGATTCCCGGACACTTTGATCCCTATGGGTCCTGCGGAACGGATGGACCTCCAGTGGTGGGTGGCGGACGAGAACCTACGAAAGGGAGTGGATCTTCTCGTCCTTCCCCCGGATTTGATGTTCTCGGACGCATCAAAGAAAAGGTGGGGGGCCCACGTTCTGAACCACAGGACCTCAGGCCTGTGGTCAGAATCAGAAAAGTACCTTCACATAAACCTGCTAGAAATGAAGGCCGTGTTCCTGAAGTTCCACCAAGTCCTGGCGGGCCACTCTGTGGTGGTGATGAGCGACAACACCACGATAGTGGCTTATATCAACAAGCAGGGAGGTACCTTTTCGGAACAGCTATCCCATCTTGCAGTAGAGATTCTCAAATGGTCCGAAGTCCACTCGATCTCGCTAGCGGCTCGCTTCATTCCAGGCAAAAGGAATGTGCTCGCCGACAGTCTGAGCAGAGCGACGCAGGTAGTGAGTACCGAGTGGTCTTTGGATTCTCAAGTAGCCAATGAAGTCCTGACTTTGTGGGGTTCCCCGACTGTGGATCTGTTCACTACAGCGCTGAATTTCAAGCTGCCGCTGTACTGCTCCCCAGTCCCGGAACCCAAGGCTCTCTGACAGGATGCCTTCCAACAACGGTGGGACAACATCGATGTGTACGCCTTTCCCCCGTTCTGTCTGATAGAGGAGGGTGCTCAACAAGACCAGAATATCGGTCAATCTTTCAGTGACCCTGATAGCTCCGCTATGGCATCATGCAGAATGGTTCCCGGACCTTCTGCAACTCCGAGAGAACTCTCTCCACGTCACGAGCTACTCAAACAACCACACGCCAACATCTTCCACAAAGCCGTAGCTTTGCTTCGACTTCACGCCTGGAGACTATCCAGCATCTACTCACAGAGAGAGGATTTTTGCAAAAAGTTGCGAACAGGATGTCTGGTCACCTGCGCAAGTCATCCGCAGGGGTCTACCAGGCGAAGTGGCGAGTCTTCTGTGGTTGGTGTCGTGGAAGGGGTATCTCTCCCCTCGATGCCACTATTCCAGCAATAGCGGAGTTCCTCGTGTATTTGCGGGAGGAAATGTGCCTTTCAGTCTCTGCAGTGAAAGGTTATCGCTCAGCCTTAAGTCTTGCCTTCAGGCTTAAAGGAATGGACATTTCTTCCTCGCTGGAACTTTCCCTTCTCATACGGAGTTATGAACTTACCTGCCCTCAGTCGGAAGTGAGACCTCCTCCATGGAACGTGGTTCGAGTTCCCAGGTCTCTGAAGAGACCTCCCTACGAACCATTACGCCAGGCTTCAGATCGCCACTTTACCTGGAAGACTGTTTTCCTGCTAGCTTTGGCCTCGGCCAAGCGAGTCAGTGAGCTACATGGTCTCTCGTACGACATCGCCCATTCAAAGAGATGGGGGGAGGTAACGTTCAGCTTCGTCCTTGAGTTTGTTGCCAAGACTCAGAATCCGGGAGTGCCGGACCCTAGGTTCGACTCTTTCCAGGTTTAGAGTCTCCGTTCTGTAACAGATGACCCAGACCATATACTGTGCCCAGTGAGGAGTCTGAGGTTGTATCTTAAAAGAACAGCTGCAGTTCATCCCCAGGTGCGAGCCCTGTTCGTGAGCACTGGGAAGACGAAGAGGAGGGTCACCAGGAATACCGTCTCGGCCTGGATTCGCAAGGTGATACATCTGGCCTTGAATCTTGACCCTCCTCCGTCATGTCGCCCTAGAGCGCATGATGTCAGGGGCATAGCTACGTCCCTGGCCTTCAAGAAAAATGATTCAGTGACGCAGGTGCTACAAGCTGGGGTGTGGAAGCGTCAGACCACCTTCATGGCCCACTACCTGCAAGACGTGACACACAGGAGGCTCGATACGTTCTCTATCGGCCCTGTGGTGGCTGCACAACAGCTGATCTAACCTCAGGCTCCTTAATGGACAAGTAGCAGAAGGTTGAGGGCATTGTTACCTGGTTTTAGTCTGCGTGAAGGAAAAGATCTGTCTGGCCCTTATTCTTTTCTTCATCCTCTCCTCCCTTGGAGAAAGCAACATCCTGGGTTCTCTGCACAGCTGACCTCGAACCTCTGCAGGTAAGCTATGCTCCCTTGTGTTCCTAGTATTAAATGTAATACAGTACTGTCATGTCCCCATACCCTGATGAGGTGGTATTGGGAGAGTCCTAGCCTAGATTTCCATCTGAAGAACTCCAGGTCAACTTCCTAGGACGAGTCACTTCTCACCTTCACACACAGCTTATGTAGGCCGCAGCAGTTTCACAGCACGCCAGCGAGGAGCAGGGACCCCTTATTTCTTGAGTACTTACACACTCGAATTTGGGGTCCCCGGGCAAGCCAAAGCCAGTATGGCAGGGACTTACCTCCCTTCCTAAGGGTTGAGTCACCCCATGTAAATAGGGTGGTTTGTATTTCAGTTACGAAACAAATGACGAATTCATAGATAATTTGTTTGTTCTGTAACCGAAATACAAACCACGCTATTTACATAAGGTTTACTTTCGGCGTAGCTGAAATGACGAGCCATTAGATTTTAACGATGGTTAAACTACCCCCACGCTAGTTAGCACGGGGGTAGGGGAGGGATAGCTAGCTACCCCTCCCCCCCACACACCGGTGAGCTGCCTCACTTCACTTTTGGCTCGGACGATGTACAGACGTTTCTGTCCCGTCCTCGCATATTTGACAGCCTTAATCTGTTTTTCTTTTTCTTTCAGTGTGTGTTTGTGTTTGAAGTTGGCCTCTACCTTTTCTTCCCATCATGCAGAAATGCCTTCTAACAATGATCTTTTCCAGCTTTGGGCTTCCTTGGGGCTTAAGGGCTCGCCCTCCAAGGAAGCCCTGTTTGATCTAATCCAGTTGGGGGCAGCTGTCCAACAGTCGCCGGTAATACCAGAGGTAGACCCTCTGGCTATTGTCGACATTGTTGTGGCAGAGGCGTCCGACGGGTCGGGTCAAACCCCAGCTGCTACTGTTGCGGATGTTGCTGAAGGCTCAGGTT
The DNA here is from genome assembly GCF_036898095.1 of Palaemon carinicauda. Taxonomy (NCBI): domain Eukaryota; kingdom Metazoa; phylum Arthropoda; class Malacostraca; order Decapoda; family Palaemonidae; genus Palaemon; species Palaemon carinicauda. The sequence goes on from NC_090732.1 coordinate 117,104,769, forward strand.
CCCCCTCCGAACGTCCTTCGAGGGGGAAGCTGGGTCCAAGGGTCTCTCCTGGGGGTGTTGATCTCCCTCGGGGGAGCGCACTAACAGAGACTCCTCTTCGGAGGACCGACGACGGTGATACCCTGCCTCGAGGTCGCCTTCGCCGCAAGGCTCGCCCTCCTCTTCGTCGCCAAGGCCTTCCTTCTCCTTACAAGGGAGTTAAGAGGCGCCTTCTCTTCGGGTCCTCATCCTCGTCGTCCCCTGCAAAGGACTCTTCTCGTCGGGAGTAGACCGTGGCAGTAACATCACTGGACCTCTCCGCAGATCGTTCACGATCTCCTGTGCCTGCCAGATCTTCCTTGCCTACGCAAGCAACGGTCCCTTCGGGGCAGAAGGGCTTATCCCACAATGTTGGTAAGTCTCTTCCGCGCCAGGTTTCACCTGTGCGCCCTTCAGTAGCGCGCAAGCGCCACCGCTCTTCTGATCGCCAGCACCCTCCTGCTCGTCAGCGCTCTCCTGCTCGCCAGTGCTCTCCTGCTCGCCACTGCTCTCCTGCTCGCCAGCGCTCTCCTGCTGAAGAGTCTCCTGACTCTCCTCGCTAGTGCTCTCCTGATCGCCAACGCCCTCCTGCCGAAGAGTCTCCTGACTGACTCCTCGCCAGCGCTCTCCTGCTTGCCAGCGCTCTCCTGATCGCCAGCGCTCTCCTGCTCTCCTGGGCCCTCCTGCACGCAAGCGCTCTCCTGATCGCCAACGCTCTCCTGATCGCCAACGCTCTCCTGATCGCCAACGCGCCCCTGATCGTCAGCACTCTCCTGCTCGTCAGCGCTCTCCTGCTCGACAGCGCTCGCCTGCGCGCACGCGCCCTTCGGTCCCTGCTGTGCGCCCTGTGCGTCAACAGTCTCCTGAGTGCCGTCAACCTCCTGCTCGTCAGCGCACTACTACATGCCCAGTTCCTGATGTGCGCCCTGCGTGCCAACGTTCGCCCACGATCTTCGGATCTGGGCGCAGGCAAGGACATTGTTCCGTTGCCTCGCCTCTCTTAATGAGAGAATGCCTTGATGAAGTCATTAAGCTTCAGCACGGCATTTCATTCCCGTGCTGAAACTTGGTGACGGGCAAGAGGGCTCTCGAACTTGGGGAAATTGCTCCCCCAGTTCGAATCTAAATTTCTCTCTTTTACCTTTTTCTTTTTCTCAATACTACTTCGACCTTATCCTAATTTCACAAACTTTCTTTAGTCTTGCTTTCCAAACTCTATGAGAAAAATTTCCCTCATTATATGTGTGTATATATTATGTACATATATATTTATTTTTTTTTTTTTTCTTTTCTCCTATGGCTTGGATGTTTTTACATCCATTGTAGCCCCGGCGGGGATGTTCGTACATCCTTTATTGCTGCCTGCTTTGATGAGTGGGAGGAGGTATTACAGTTGGGAGGTGTTTGCATTCAAAGCTATATATGAGAGTATTGGATGATTTCAGCCATCCCGAAGATGGTTTGGACCTTTTTGGCGGAACTATTCTCAAGTGTTGGGTCTTCGGAATCCAGGGGGATCCAATGCTTGGGGTAGGACTCTCGGCTTTTGGCCGGAAGCCCGTCATTATAGATATGGGGAGGATGATTCCATAATTTCTTGGTCTCAATCCTAACAGGCGGGTTCAGCTTACACCTGTGCCTCTATATCTGTTTTGATGCTATCCTTCGGGTAGGGTATGGAGTGGACCATCTGGGAAGTATACTCTCATTGTGCCGATAGTGGAGAGTGCAAATTTCCTTTCCGACGCGTGATGGCCTAACATTCTCGAGCAGGTACATCAAACTAACTCTTTTCCCTCCCTGACTCTCCCCCGGCACTCTTGACGACCTCTGCTCATGTGATAAGGGATAGCTCTGTTGATGACCTCGGAACGGGAAAGGACCATTCTACTGATATTTCTAAATCGAGTAATTTGGGTAACACGAGGAAACTTCGAATCCTCCATGTTACACAAATTTCAATAGAAACAAATTATGATGATCTATGTAAAGCATTTGAATGCTATGGATGCATAAAAGAAATAAGGATGAAACTTGAAGCTGAAACTTGGGATTCATGGATATCTTATAGTAGTTATGACGAAGCATTTAGTGCAATAAGTAATTTGAATAATATTAAAATTAATAACTTGAATGTCGCGGCTGCTCTCTGTGATAAGGTATCAAAAGATTTAGATGTGTACAGGCCTGCCGATTGGTTGGAAAAAGGCGCAGATTTAGTCATGCCCTCCCAGAGAAATCCAAAACCACCGATGTGGCTTATAGCTGAATCAAAGGGGGTTACAGGGAATTATTTTAAAATATGCAAATTGATTCAGAAAAAAGTAGGAACTATTGCACCAGGCGATATATCTCGTTTCGGAAAAAATAGTTTCCTTATCCATGCCAAATCCAGTACACAGTCGGTAATATTGTCCAATATGAAAATAAATAATGATGACATTAAGTTAGATGTCAAACCCCACCTAAATTTTAGCTACGGAAGGGGCGTAATTTTTAACAGAGACCTATATGAATTTACAGAGGAGGAGATACTGGCCATGTGTCCATTAAATGTTTGGAAAGTTCATAAAGTCCCAGGTACATCAATGATAATCCTTACGTTCCAGGATGCTGATGAACGAAAGGATTAAAGTAAGACCCTTCAAGCAGAAGCCATTGCAATGCTTTAATTGTTTTAAATTTGGGCACCCGTCCAAAGTTTGCAAAAATGAGAAGATGTGTGGTATTTGCTCCAAATCTTACCATGGAGAGTGTGGACTTGGAGCCAGGTGTTTAAATTGCAGCTCGAATCACAAATCCACAGACAAGATCTGCGAGCTATATAAGTTGGAGGAAGCTGCCCTCAACAAATCAAACTTGGAACACATAAGTGTGACCCATGCCAAAAGACTATTAAATAAATCAAATACATATGCTAAGGCATTAAAATCAAACCAACCTAGCACTGCCAATAGCTAAAAAAAAAGTATACTATCTGACAAAATGTCAAATAATGAGGTAACCTTATCACCTCCTGAGGCTTTACCACGGTGTATTAACACTAGGTCATTGCCCGTTGCTGTACAGCCTTCAGCCGCCATTACAAAAAGTAATACAAACCTCTCTCAGGCCATGTCCTTGCCTGATCTGATGGAGGTTCCACTTAAGACTAACTTACCTGATGCACCTGTTGTGGGAAAGGTGCAAAAACCTCGAATCCCACCATCTATTAATCGCAAAAGAGAGAGACCTCCATCTCTCTCTCCACCCTCCATTAGAAACGTTAAGGTTATGACATCAAATAAATTTGATGTTTTGTCTGTTGATGTTTCTAATGAACCAGAAGATGGACTGAATAAATCAGAAATTCAAGTTGAGGTCCACCATCCACCTCAACAAATAGATAAAAAGAATACAAAGAAAATCACCAACGTTAAACCCAACATAACAAGACCACCTCTGAAGAAACCTACTGGTAATAATGTTACATTAAAAACTTCTAATGGGAAGACCTCATCCAAGATGTCTTCCAGAAATAATCCATAGTTTTCTCCTCCATTTTGCAATGGAACTGTCAGGGTTTGAGGGCAAAATATGAAGAACTTAAGCTCCTAATTCATGAGCATTCCCCCATAATTGTATGTCTACAGGAAAGTATGCTTGATTCTAACACTCCTAGTCCTCGAGAGTATGTTAGCTATAGAACACCATATAATCAACAAGCAGGGAGCCATGGCGGAAGTCTCATGTACATTCGTCGAGATGTTCCCCAAATACCCATGTCTATACGTACAACCCTGCAGGCAGTTGTTGTACAAATTGATATAGGGAGAAAATATACAATATGCTCTCTGTACTTACCTCCAAATGATAATATTTTATATGATGATTTAGCAGAGGTCATTCAACAACTCCCTCAACCTTTTCTCTTACTGGGAGATATGAATGGTAGACATCCTTTATGGGGTGATGTTTTGGCCAACACAAGGGGCAATATTATCTCATCAATTGTGGAGAATGAGGATGTGGGACTCCTTAATACAGGAGAGCCCACACACTTCCATGTTCAGACAGGTACTTTGTCATGCATTGACCTTTCAATTGCAAGCTCTAACTGCCTTCTTGATTTTGATTGGAGGACATTAGATGATTGGCATACTAGTGATCATGCACCAATCATTATAAACACGAACAAGGGTCCGCCTTTGCAAAGATCGCCACGTTGTAATCTAGACAAGGCAGACTGGGTTAAATTTTCCGAGCTAAGTGAAATCGAAGGGAGAGCAGAACAGTTTGAAAGTGTTGATGATGCCATAGACCTACTGAATGGAACTCTTCATACAGCAGGAGTCAATTCAATTCCCAAAACAACAGGGTTATTCAAACGACGACCAGTCCCGTGGTGGTCTTCAGAACTAACTGCACTCCACAGAGCCACAAGAAGATCTCTAACACGATTGCGTAGATGCAGAACTGATGAGAATTTAATAATGTACAAGAAATGTAGAGCACAGTTCCGTCGTGCCATGAAAGAAGCAAGGCGCCAGTCATGGATGTCTTTTGTTTCCTCTATTAACAGTAGAACACCACCATCTTCTGTGTGGAGGAAAGTAAAAAAGATAGCTGGCAAATTCACCCCCAACCCACCACCAGTGTTGAAGGTGAATGGCCAGTATGTAACTGAAGCAAATGAAGTTAGCAATGCCCTGGCTAATCATTTTTCAAATGTATCCAGCAAGTGTGAAGGAGCCCCTGGTCACCAGTATAGGAGCATTGAAGAAAAGAAAATTTTAAATTTTGCAACAAGAAGGGAAGAGTCGTATAATTCTCCTTTCACTGAAAGAGAATTTGATTCTGCACTTGCTCATTGCAACGATACAGTCCCTGGACCCGATGGAATTCCATATGCAATGATTAAACATGTACATTTTAATACAAAGCTATTTATTTTAAGCATTATTAATAGAATATGGCATGATCATAGCTACCCAAGTGTTTGGGAACTAGCCATTATTTTAGCCTTTTTAAAACCCGGTAAAGACAAGTTTTTAGCAGCAAACTATTGTCCTATTGCATTGACATCTTGTTTATGTAAAATCATGGAGAAGATGGTCAATGCAAGGCTGATATGGTACCTTGAAAAGAAAGGTATTTTATCACCGATTCAATGTGGATTCCGAAAAATGCACTCAACGACTGATGTGTTGATACGACTTGAGTCTTCTATTTGTGAAGCCTTTGCTTCCAAACAGCACCATGTTACAGTATTTTTGACCTTGAAAAGTCATATGATACCACATGGAGATATGGTATACTTAAAACCATTCATGAATTGGGATTGAGAGGAGAGCTGCCACTATTTATTCAGGCATTTCTTTCACGTAGAGTTTTTCAAGTGAGAGTGGGGGAAACTCTATCAGAGAGTAAGTGCCAGGAAGAAGGAGTTCCTCAGGGTAGTGTGCTGAGTAACCCTTTTTGCACTAGCAATTAATGGGATATCCTCAGCCATTCCCCAGGATGTTCTCTCAACACTATTTGTGGATGATCTCTCAATATCATTTGCTGGCACTAGAATGGCAATGGTTGAGAGAAAAATCCAACTCTCTATTGATAAAATTATCCAGTGGGCTGACATGAATGGATTTAAGTTCTCGACAAGTAAAACTACCATTGTCCATTTTTGTCGTATCCGGGGAGTACATCCAGACCCGGATATATACATTAAAGGTCAACGGATACCATGTGTATCGGAAACCAAATTTTTAGGTTTGATATTTGACTGTAGACTTACATGGGTTTCTCACCTAAAAGCGCTAAAAGCTAAATGTGTTGAAGCTCTTGAATATCTTAAAAGTATTGTCCCATACATCATGGGGGGCAGACCGCAATACTATTTTAAAATTATACAAGGCCTTGATTTTTTCCAAAATTAGTTATGGTTGTGAGGTATATTCTTCAGCCACCCCAAGCCGGTTAAAAATATTAGACTCGATACATCATGCAGGTATTAGATTATCTACTGGAGCTTTTAAAACCGCCTATCCCAAGTCTCCTTGTTGATGCTGGAGAGTTACCTCTAGACCTTTACCGAATGTCTTCCATTCTTCGGTATTGGTTTAGATTGCAAAGACTCCCTAGCTCTCTAGCCTTTCAGGCTGCAAGCCTTGTAAGACACGCATCATACTTTGAGTTGCACCCAAAATCTCCTCAACCTTATGGCTTTCGGGTGAAACGATTTTTAAATAGTCTGGATATAATTAAAAATAAGGTACTTCCATTCAAGGTATCATCAACGCCTCCATGGAAGTTACCAGAGATATCTTTTTGTAAATATTTTATTGGAGATAAGAAGAATATGTCAGACCTAGAAGCCAGGTCTCTTTTTAATGAACATGTTAAAGAACATAGAGGATCAACTTTTATCTATACTGATGGCTCCAAATCTGATGCTGGCGTTGGATTTGGAGTACATAGTAATGGTTATAATTGTAGAGGTGCACTTCCTCTGACCGCTTCCATATTTACTGCCGAACTGTATGGCATATTAACCGCTATTGAGAAAATAGCGTTGGAGAAGGAGGGTAATTTTACAATTTTTAGTGATGCATGGAGTGTCCTTCAAGCTATGGAAGTTTTTAATTCTAATAACCCTCTAGTTTTAAAGATTTTAGAATGGCTTTTCCTTATTGGACGGAGAGGTATAACAGTTCAATTTTGTTGGGTTCCAGCACATGTAGGTGTGTCTGGGAATTAGAAGGCAGATTCACTGGCTAAGGAGGCTGCATCTGAGTTGCTGCCAAGAAGGTATCCCATTCCCTGTAATGATTTCTTACCTGACATCAAGAAATTGGTTTGCAATAAATGGTAACAGCAATGGGATAGTCAAGATGGCAATAAAATGAGGGAAGTAACAAATGACATATCTCCTTGGAGGTGTAATATGATGCCCCGAAAATGGGAGACTTTTCTTTGTCGTCTCCGTATTGGTCACACTCGGTTGACACACGAGTTTCTGCTGAAGGGCCAACACCAACCGTATTGTGACAACTGTTTGGTACCTCTAACAGTAAGGCATTTGTTGACCGAATGCCCCAATTATAACAACTTGCGAAATAGATATTTGTTTGAGGCTTGAGGTGAGGGTGGCAGGTTCATCCTTGCCAAGATTCTTGGAAATGATGTGTCCTACCATGCAAGTGGCATTTTTAGATTTCTTTCAGAAGCAGGTCTTCTGAAAAATATTTAACTTTTATGACATTCAATTTTTATGATTTTTATTGAATACTCTTTAATTTTTTATTTTGTTTCATTTTTTATTTTTGTATACATAAATTAAATGTTACCGGCGTCAATGACCTTAGAAGTCAGGATGCCTGAAAACTTTAAATCATTCATTCATTCCGTTGCCTCGCCAGCGTTCCCCTGCGCGCACTTCTAAAGTGCATGCGCGCCCGCGAGTCGTCTCCTGAGCCCGCCCTCGAGCACTTCAGTGCCCCCTGGCCCTGCACCCCAGTTGGCAACTTCTCTACGCGCCACTGCGCGCCATCCTACGCGTCAGCGATCTCCTACGCGCCAGCGTTCTCCTACGCGCCAGCGTTCTCCTACGCGCCAGCGTTCTCCTACGCGCCCGCGCGATCCTTCGCCTGTGTGCGAACGCTCACCAACGCGCCCACGCGTCTGATCGCCATAGGTCTCCGACTCGCCCGTGCGCTAACTCGCCTGTGCGTAGTCGGTCGCCTACTTGCACGCGTCTTCTTAAGCCAACGCGCCATCGCTCGCCAACGCACCATCGCTCGCCAACGCGCTTCCTCTCGCCTAGGCTCCACCGTTCGCCTACGCCCCATCGTTCTTCTGATCGCCAGCGATCACCCAGGCACTCGCGCTCACCTGTGCATTCACGCACACCTTCGCCTGCGCGCCCACGTGCCCACTCGCCATCACGCCCACGCGCCCTCATCTCCGCGCGCCAACGGTCGCCCGCGCGTGACCCGGCGATCCAGCCATCGCACGAGCGTCAGCGCAACCCCCGACGCGATTCCTGCCGGGTTTCGCAGCACGCCCAACCTTGCGAGTTACTGGGGCCACATGCTTCCAGATCGTCCTCGCAATCGCCATCTCGGAAGCACCGAGCACGCGTACAGGAGCAGGAAGACTCATCGGAGAGGTCCAGGCAACATTCTTCCCTTTCTTCTTTTCAGGCAGGCCCTGTAGTTTCCACTCCTAAGGATCAGCCGATCCCCTTCCCTCCAGCGGGAATCGCTGACACTGCGTCAGTCAGCCGCCAGCCTTGGTTTGGTTCCCTGATGAAAGCGGTCGTGCAGGCTATGAAGCCAGCCTTCGCCGATCTGGGACTAAAACCAAAGGCTCCCTTGCCCCCGCTGAAGAGAAGGAGAGGAGTGGATTTCGCGGTTACTTCTCCCAGGGTTAAGCTGGCTCCCAAGAGGTCCGTCGGGAAGGCCCCTTCCCCTTTGCAGGCGTTTTCTCCTTCTCCTGTGGACGAACCTTTCCCGTCCTCGGGAGAATCCAGTGAGGTGAGGCACACTCCCACGGCACCAATGGGAGGAACCCCACCTCAAGGAAGAGAAACGTCTCGCGTAGGAAGGACCTTCCAGACCTTTTTGCTGGAGTCCTGTATCCCTCCCAGGAGGGAGCCCAAGGACTCAAAGACGATACCCAAGTCATCGTCGAGGTGTCGTCCAGAGCCAACCTTTCCCCGGGAGAACGTCCGCGTGTCCCCCCATGAAGAGCCAATGGGGACAGGAGACTTAGCTGCCAGTCCACAAGGAGGAGAGCAGCGCTAGTCTGAGCACGCCTTCTGGCAGGTCCTTAATCTAATGAGGCAACTCAATAGTTTTAAGGACCCTGAGACCGCCCCTCGCGAAGGCAAGGGTATGGTCCTGGACCAGGTTTACGTCATTCAGAAACCCCCCAAGACCAGTGCAGCCCTGTCCTGGTCCCAGGGGGTGAAGAGTGCCAGGGACAAGGTCGAGGGCCAGCTTTCCGAGCTCGCCTCCTCCAGCCGTTCTTCTGCCAGGAACAAGCTCCTCCCACCTCCTCGCGTTCAGCAGAGGAGGTACTTCGAGATCATGGAGGAGTCTTGTTTAACTCTTCCCCTCCACCACTCCGTGGAAGAGCTCACCAGAGGTCTCTCTTTAGAGAAACTCAATGCCCGGCAGGTGACATTCTCAGCGTCGGAGATCCTGAGCCAGGAGAAAGTCGCGAAGTGTGTCATGCAGGCCACTTCGTGGCTGGATGTCTGGCTAAGGTCTCTGGGCATCCTATTGCGCTCTGAGGACTTGTCCAAGGAGAGCAATAGGAAGGCCCTGGAGACCTTTGTCCTCTCGGGCACGCGCTCCATCGAGTTTTTAGCTCACCAGGTCACTAACCTGTGGGCTAACTCGTTTCTTAAGCATCGTGACGCGGTGACTGAGAGGTTCCACCCGAAGGTCCCCGCTATGGATGTCAGCAAGCTCAGACATTCCTCCATCCTTGGAGGAAACCTGTTTGAGCCCAAGGATGTAGAACGGACAGCTGAGAGGTGGAGGAAGACGAGTCATGATTCGCTCCTCCAGAAGGCCCTTACATCTCGGCCCTACAAACCTCCAGCTCCTCAACAACAACAGCAGCCTTGCAGGACACCAAAGAAGGCTCCGGCAGCTAAGACCAAAGTGTCTAAACTGCTGCCCTCTCCTGTCAAAGAAAAGAAGGGCGGAAAGTCCTCCAGGGGAGGCAGAAATCCTAGAAGGAGCGGCCGGGGCCGCAAATGCTAGGAGTGGTAATCCCCCTGCGTGTCTACCTGTGCGGGGATGCGTGCTCAGGTGGCAGCAACACGGGGCCGATTCCTGGACGGTCTCTGTGATCGGACAAGGATATCGCATCCCGTTCATTTCATCTCAACCTCCCCTGACAGCGAATCCAGTGTCGTTGAGCTCCTATGCCATGGGATCGGCAAAGGGGCTAGCCCTCCAGGCAGAAGTCGAGACCATGCTCAAGAAGGATGCTCTCCAAGAGGTCGTAGACGGCTCCCCAGGCTTTTTCAGTCAACTCTTTCTTGTAAAGAAGGCGTCTGGAGGCTGGAGACCCGTCATCGCCCTCTCAGCCCTGAACAAGTTTGTCAGGCAAACTTCTTCAGCATGGAGACAGCAGACACGGTCAGACTTGCAGTGAGACTGCAAGACTTCATGTGCACACTGGATCTGAAGGACGCGTACTTCCAGATCCTAATCCATCCGTCTTCTAGGAAGTACCTAAGATTCAGCCTAGACAACAAGATCTACCAGTTCAAGGTGCTGTGTTTCGGTCTCTCCACAGCACCCCAGGTGTTCACCAGAGTGTTCACCCTCATCTCTTCGTGGGCGCACAGGAACGGCATCCGTCTCCTCCGTTATCTGGACGACTGGCTGATCCTGGCAGACTCGGAGTCGATCCTTCTTCGACACCGAGACAGGCTTCTGGGAGTTTGCCAAGATCTAGGGATCATGGTAAATCTCGAGAAGTCCTCTCTGCTCCCAACACAACGACTGGTATATCTAGGCATGATATTAGACACCAATCTCCACAAAGCCTTTCCATCAGACGACAGGATAGCAAGGGTGAGGAGGGTTGCAAAGCCTTTCCTCAGTCGAGAAGACCTTCCAGCCTAATTTTGGTTACGTCTCTTAGGTCACCTAGCCTCCTTGGCCCGTCTAGTTCCCAACGGCTGCCTCAGGATGAGATCCCTGCAGTGGCGGCTCAAGTCCCGGTGGGATCAAGGCATCGATTCCCCGGACTTTCTGGTCTTAATAGGATCTGCGGAACGGACGGACCTGCGATGGTGGCTGACCGACGACAACCTTCGAAAGGGAGTGGATCTTCTCGTCCTTCCCCCAGAGTTTATGCTGTTTTCGGACGCATTAAAAGAAGGGTGGGGGGCCCACGTTCTGAACCAGAGGGCCTCAGGCCTATGGTCAGAATCAGGAAAGTACCTCCACATCAACCTGCTAGAGATGAAGGCTGTATTTCTGGCCCTTCAACAGATCCAACAAACCCTGGCGGGCCACTCCGTGGTGGTGATGAGCGACAACACCACAGTAGTGGCTTATATCAACAAGCAGGGAGGTACCTTTTCACTACAGCTATCCCATCTTGCAGTAGAGATACTGAGATGGACGGAAGTCCACTCGATACGTCTATCAGCTCGCTTCATTCCTGGCAAAAGGAATGTGCTCGCCGACAGTCTGAGCAGAGCTTCGCAGATAGTGAGTACCGAGTGGTCTTTGGATCCTCAAGTAGTCACAAAGTCCTGACTTTGTGGGGTTCCCCGACAGTGGACCTGTTCGCGACAGCCTTGAATTTCAAGCTGCCACTGTACTGCTCCCCAGTCCCGGACCCCAAAGCATTCTAGCAAGATGCCTTCCAATAACGGTGGGACAACATCGACGTCTACGCCTTCCCACCGTTCTGTCTGATGAGAAGGGTGCTCAACAAGACCAGACTACGGTCAACCTGTCGATGACCTTAATAGCTCCGCTATGGCATCATGCAGAGTGGTTCCCGGACCTTCTGCAGCTCCTGACGGAACCCCCGAGAGAGCTTCCCCCACGACACGAGCTACTCAGACAGCCACATTGCAACATTTTCCACAAAGCCGTAGCATCGCTTCGGCTTCACGCCTGGAGACTATCCAGCATCTCCTCACTGAGAGAGGCTTTTCGCAACAAGTTGCGGACCGGATGTCTCGACACCTGCGAAAGTCATCCGCAGAGGTCTACCAGGCGAAGTGGAGAGAGTTCTGTGGTTGGTGTCGTGGGAGGGGTATCTCTCCCCTCCATGCCTCTATTCCAGCAATAGCGGAGTTCCTCGTTTACGTGCGGGAGGAAATGCACCTTTCGGTCTCGGCGGTGAAAGGCTATCGCTCAGCCTTAAGCCTTGCCTTCAGGCTGAAAGGAATAGACATTTCCTCCTTGCTGGAACTTTCCTTACTCATACGAAGCTACGAGCTTACCTGCCCTCAGTCGGAAGTGAGACCGCCTCCTTGGAACGTGGTTTGGGTCCTCAGGGTTCCGAAGAGACCTCCGTTCGAACCATTACGCCAGACATCTGACCAACATCTGACTTGGAAGACGGTATTCCTGCTCGCTCTGGCTTCGGCCAAGCGAGTCAGTGAACTTCATGGTCTCTCATACGACATCGCCCATTCAAGGGAATGGGGGGAGGTAACGTTCAGGTTCGTCCCTGAGTTTGTTGCCAAGACTCAGAACCCTGGAGTGCCGGACCCACAGTTCAACTCCTTCAGGGTTATGAGTCTCTGTTCCGTAACAGATGACCCAGATCATCTGCTACTCTGCCCACTAAGAAGTCTGAGACGTTATCTGAAGAGAACAGCTGCAGTCTGTCCTCGCGTGCAAGCTCTGTTTGTGAGCACGGGAAGGAAGAAGAGGAGGGTCACCGAGAATACCATCTCAGCCTGGATTCGACGCACTATTCATCATGCCTTGAATCCAGACCCTCCTCCGTCACATCTCCCTAGGGCACATGATGTCAGGGGCATCGCCGCATCCCTGGCCTTCAAGAGAAACTTCTCTGTGACGCAGGTGCTACAAGCTTGGGTCTGGAAGCGTCAAACGACCTTCACAGCCCACTACTTGCAGGACGTGACCCCCAGGAGCCTCGATACTTTTTCTATTGGCCCTGTGGTGGCTGCACAACAGCTGGTCTAACCTCAGGCTCCTTAATGGACAAGTAGCAGAAGGTTGAGGGCACTGTTACCCGGTTTTAGTCTGTGTGAATGAAAGAGTATGTCTGGCCCTTACTTCTTTCTTCATCCTCCCCTCTCTTGGGGAATGCAGCATCCTGGGTCTCTGCATAGCTGACCTCAAACCTCTGCAGGTAAACCATGCTTCCTTGTGTTCCTAGTATTAAGTATAATACTGTCGCGTCCCCCATACCCTGACGAGGTGGTATGGGGACGTCCTAGCCTAGAATTCCATATACTGTAAAGGACTTCAGGTCAACTTCCTAGGACGAGTCACACTTCATCTCTCCACACACAACTTATGTAGGCCGCTCGTTTCTTGCGTAGCAAGAAACCTGCGCGGCGCAGGGACTCTTTTTCTCGAAGTGCTGCTCACTCGGATTCTGAGTCCCCGGGTAAGCCAAAACCAGTAAGGCTGGGGACTTTCCACCCTGCCTAAGGGTAAGTCACCCTATGTAAATAGCGTGGTTTGTATTTCGGTTACGGAACAAATGACAAATTCGGAGATGATTTGTATTTTTCCTATCCATACAAACCTTAGCTATTTTTCACATATTTGCCCGCCACCCCTGTCCCCCAAGACAAGTCCTACTTCTAAGTGAAGTGAGGCAGCTCACCGGTGTGTGTGGGGGGAGGGGTAGCTGGCTACCGCTCCCCTAGCCCCGTGCTAACTAGCGCGCGGGGTAGTTTAACCCTCGTTAAAATCTAATGGCTCGTCATTTCAGCTACGCCGAAAGTAAACCCTATGTAAATAGCTAAGGTTTGTATGGTTAGGAAAAATACAATTTATCTCCGAATTTGTCATATTTTTCCTAACTATACAAACCTTAGCTATTTACACATACAGTATTTGCCCGCCAGCCCTGTCCCCCGGGATAAGTCCTACCTCTAAACAAAGTGAAGCATTCACCGGTGTGTGTGTGTGTGTGGGGGGGGGGGGTGTAGCTAGCTACCCCTCCCTACCCCCCGCTAACTAGTGGCGGGGTAGTAAAACTTTTATGGCTCGTCATTCAGCTACGGCGAAGTAATTACCCCATGTAATTAGCTAAGGTTTGTATAGTTAGGAAAAATACAAATTATCTGTGAATTTGTCATGTTGAGAAGGTTGACTCTTTGAAGGACCATCAAATTAATAGTCATTTGTTACAAGAATTTATTCGTAAAATTGATGCTAATTTAGTAATAGTTGAGAATTTTGACGCAAGCATTTGTGAAATTGCTACCCCTCCCTACCCCCCGCTAACTAGTGGCGGGGTAGTAAACCCTTGGTAAAACTTTTATGGCTCGTCATTCAGCTACGCCGAAGTAATTACCCCATGTAAATAGCTAAGGTTTGTATAGTTAGGAAAAATACAAATTATCTATGAATTTGTCATGTTGAGAAGGTTGACTCTTTGAAGGACGATCAAATTAATAGTCATTTGTTACAAGAATTTATTCGTAAAATTGATGCTAATTTAGTAATAGTTGAGAATTTTGACGCAAGCATTTGTGAAATTGCTTCAGAAGATGAACTAGATAGTATTATGCAAGCAGCAAGAGATTATCATTATGAAATGCAGAAAACTCTCAGAATTTAGAGTAAAATTTTATAATTTGTTTGGAGGTAAGAATACTCCTCAAGATAGTTCTAGTAGAATTGTTAAATTTCCTCTCCCTCCTATTCAAATTCAGAAGTTTAAAAACAATGCAGTTAATCCATTTGCCTATTTTAACTTTAAGAAGGTTTTTGATATTGCTTTGTCTGGTATGCCTAACTTAACTAATGCTCAAAAGTTTATTTATTTAAAAGGTTATTTGCTAAGTATAGTAGAAAACATTACAGGAAATGGTGAGGGTTTTGAATTGGCTTTTAAGCAATTAGATCTTAATTTTCTGGATGAAGAAAACATAATTGATCAAGTAATAGGTGAAGTTTTGAACACTTCTGAAGTAAAATCTCTTAGTGAAATAGATTCTTCGTTTAGACCTTTGAATAATAAATTCATTGACTTGAAGGGACTTGGTATAGATCTGATTGAAGTCGATTAGGCTGCTCTATTGCTAATTAGCAAAATTGTAAATAGGAAACTTCCTAGAAATTTTTTGATAGAACTCTCTAGAACTACAGGATAATCTTATCCTAATTTTAACCAGTTGTTAGATAATTATCAGAGTGTTATTGCACACCTTAGTTTAGGTCATAATGAAAATTCTGGTGCAAAACCTAAACTTAAATATGAAGGTAAAGACCGTAATTTCCAACAATCAAAGTATAGTAATAAATCTACTGCTAGTAATGACACTAATAAAGTTCAATTTACCAGTAAACCTTTATCTTCTGGTAGATGTAAATTTTGTAAAGAAACAGGCCATAACTCTTCTAAATGTACTAGATTTGATACTTCGCAAGCTAGAATAGAGCTGAAGAACTAACTTTATGCATTAAATGCTTGAGTGATAGGCAAAGGGCCTCGGAATGTCCGGGAAATAAATCATTATTACCTTATAAATGTTTTTCTTGCAATAAATCTGAACATCATGGAGCAATGTGTCTTCATACTATTAAGGATTTTGGTAAAAAAGTATTAAGTTGTTAATCAGGGTCTGAAATATTTGTTCCCTTTATTACACTCAAAGTTGGTAGGGGTAGGAAATCTTTTAAATGTTGTTTTCTATTAGACACTGGAGCCCAGTTTAGTGTTATTAATAAACAAAACACAGGAAGGACTAAGAGGAGTGTCACCAAGAACACCATCTCTGCATGGATTCGCAGGTTCGTTGACCTGGCACTGAATCCAGGCCCTCCTCCGTCATGTTGTCCCAGAGCACATGATGTCAGGGGCATAACTACGTCCCTGGCCTTCAAAAGAAATTTTTCAGTGACGTAGGTCTTTCAAGCTGGGGTGTGGAAACTGCAAACCACGTTCACATCCCACTACCTGCAAGACGTGACCCACAGGAGACTCGATACGTTCTCTATCGGTCCTGTGGTGGCTGTACAACAGCTGGTTGAAAACCTCAAGCTCCTTATTGGACAAGTAGCAGAAGGTTGAGGGCATTGTTACCCGGTTTTAGTCTGCATGAATGAAAAGGTTTGACTGGCCCTTATCCTTTTCTTCATCATCCCCTCTCTTGGGGGAAAGCAGCATCCTGGGTTCTCTGCATAGCTGACCTCAAACCACTGCAGGTAAACCATGCTCCCTTGTGTTCCTAGTATTAATATTAATACTGTTACGTCCCCATACCCTGACGAGGTGGTATTGTGAAAGTCCTAGTCTACAAGTTTCCATCTAAAGAACTTTAGAACAGCTTTCTAGGATGAGTCACACTTCTTCATACCTTCACACACAGCTTGCGTAGGCCGCAGACCTTGCATAGCAAGGTTTTTGCGAGGTGCAGGGACTCTTTATTTCTTGAGTGCTAACACACTTAGATAAAGAGCCCCCGGGCAAAGCCAAAAGCCAGACTCTCTGGGACGTCCACCCTTCCTAATGGGTGAGTCACCCCTATTAAATAGCGCAGTTTGTATTCCAGTTACGGAACAAATGTCAAATTCGTAGATAATTTGTTTTTTTTCCTAACTATACAAATCTTAGCTATTCAACCAAACTTGCCTGCCAGCCCTATTCCCCTTGAAGTCCTACCTCCAAGCAAAGTGAGCTCAAGCACAGGTGTGTGAGAGGGGGTGGGGTGGTTAGCATGTTACCCTCCCCTACCCCCGCTAACTAGTGGTGTGGGTAGTAAACCCTCGTTAAAAATAAATGGCTTGTCATTTCAGCTACACCGAAAGTAATACCCCTATTAAATAGCTAAGGTTTGTATATTTAGGAAAAATACAAATTATCTACGAATTTGTCATATTTTAAATTCAATGCTTGCTTTGACAGCCAGTGTAAATCAATTAGTACAGGGATGATCCTTTCTCCTAGTGGGACACCTTTTATCAGTCTTGCTCCTCTGTTTATTATGTTTTGTAATTTCTTAAGTGGTACTTCTGGTAAATTGTAATACAGTAGATGGAGTTGCCATAGTTAATCCTGGTAATAACACAGTTTATCACAAGTTTCTTTACAGAATTTTCATCCAAGTAATTTTTTATAAAATAATGTTGGTACTTCTGGGGAATGCAGACCTGTGAACTGTCCATTAGGTTGAGTTATTTCTTAGGGATTGACTAGGCCTTAAGTACCAATTATGAACTCAAAATTACCTTCAGATTAGTTATACTTCCCATATCTTAGTTAAGTTTTTATGCCAAGATGAATTTTTTTTCACAGTATTCAAGTAACTATTAAATCAGTCTAACTGATATTAAAAGGGCAATAATTTGGTAATAGAAACAGCAACATATGTGACGCAATCCAGTTTTATTCTATTCCAATTGCAAAATTCATTAACATTCCTAAAATGACCTTAAGTACTTAATAAAAAAATAAGAAAGAATTATACAAAGTAACAAACAATTTACATTTAAGTAAGTAACATGACATAGTTTTACTACTGGACTGACACTTGTATAAAAATAAAATCAGATGATCAGTAGTATTGACAGACTGGCCTAAGATGCTGATTATGTATAGAAATGAAATATAAGAACGATATTTTCAAAAGTACAATATATAAAATTTTTAAAGTCATCCATTTTTTCCTGCTCTTATGCATCCAATTAAAATACACTCTGCCATTTGAATTTACTTCAAAAATAATATTTCATATTAAATACAGCAAGTCTTTCTTTTTTCAGTTTGAAGAATCAAAAATATAACTGCTGCTAGTTTAAGGATGAAGCTTGTGCTGTTAGAGAGCAAACATGGTGAGCAATTGTATGTGACCAACATATTTATTTTGTTCATAGTTTACAAAATTAGTGTTCATAGTTTGAATTACCTGTATAAGTGTGTCTTAGAAAGTTTGAAAAATTAATATAATTTTTGCTTGATGAGCATACCTTTTTAATGAGCAAAATCTTAGTACAAGAATCTGCTGAACTCCAATTATAAGGCAGGAAGAAATGTCATGTGTTCACAGGAAGATTCAGTACTACCTTTGTATCTATTGGAGACTGCATTGTACCCAAGACCTTCAGCTTAGTAACGTTATAAAGGTAACAGTTAACTTTAAAAACTATAGACCCTTTTTAATTATCACAGAAATCAACAACACAATAATCTCATCCCATAAATTCGTGGATTGTTTGTCACATTTTAGAGAGACTAGGAAAAAGTTGCAGGAGTAGCAAACAAGAAAAATGTTTCAGAGAAGAATCTGTCTTAAGACTTGCTACAGTCTTCAATCAGTTAATAGAGAATAAAATTTATAACATGATCAACAGCTATGTACATCGTGTGGATGTTAAAAGGTTTTAAATCTTAGGAATAATATACAGTGCTTTATGTACAAGAACTTTCCTGATACTTGGCTCTTTACATGTCCTCTAACCAGAGGTTCTGAGCACCCTTTCTGGCAAGGTATCAAAATTAAGCCTCTGTCTGTGAATAACCAAAGACTTGTAGTTTTCCATAACAAATGAAAAATAAACTTTGATCATCAATCAATGTCTTGTTCAGGAATTTTGATTTAAAAAATTCTGTAGTGAATTACTGCACCAGTCATTAGTTTTCAGAGTCCAGAGGCCTTTTAAATCTACTAATTTGGTTTTCTCTAAAACTACAGATGAAGAATAAAATAAGTTGCCAGAAAAATAGACTGCCAAAAAGCATGGACTGGCTAACCGCTGTGTCTCATCATCCTAGCATACTATGTGGTCTGTGAAGGAATTGAACAAGTATCCTCCTTTTCCATATATTTAGTTTGCTAAAATGCTTGAGATAGTTTACTGTGGGCTTACTGATTCTCACTCTAAATAGTACCAAAAGTACTTGTAATGTTTAAGAAAATTAAGACCGTTTTATTTCACTCAATAAGTACTACTGATATTGGAGTTGTTTTACTTTGTCGTCTCACATATCCAAAGGAAAGAAAGAAAAGAAAAAAAATTTCATTGTGACTATAAGGAGACTGAACTTACTCCAGTGCATCTAGTCATTTACACCTAAACAAAGCAAGCATGAAGATTTAATACTTTGTTTGAAATACTGTTTCATGATATCTTACAGTGGTTTATAACAACGGCATATTAATTCAGTAGATTCGGGGAAGAATTTAAAAACTTTTAATGGTGCAATACTGACAGTAGTACTTACTCAAATACAAGTAAAATATCTTCGTTTTCTCCATTTGATCAAGAAAGTGTTAAGTGTGCTTGCTTCGTTTATGAACTTAAATTGAAAAGGCAATTGTTGTAGCATATCTCCTCAAATTGGAAATAGGATATGATCATAACTACAAATACTGGTGATTAGAATCTTGAAAGATCTCAGTTTCATAGGAAGTGCATTTACATAATTTTATGAACCATGACTCCAATGAAAAATAGTTCGTTTTTTCTTCTATGCAGAATTTCCTACAGTTTGTCTTATAATGAAAATAGTGTGAACTTTTGCTGCTGTCTACACACAGCGACTGTTAATACTTTTGGGCTAAGTTTCAAAATAAATGCTGGCAGTGAATTTCTAAAATTCACAACAAAATAAATGTTGTAGATCTTGTAATCTACAATTTTTATAATAATAAGCCACTCTGCCAAGCTTCTGACTCTTCAGAGAGGAATGAGACTGGGGGAAAAATAAACAGTTGATCACAAGGGTGAATCAAACATCATGCAAAAAACACTCTTGGGATCAAATATTCTATATAGTATATTATAGAGTAATTAAATACTCTATACAGTATATTGTAGAGCAACAAAATACTCTATGCAGTATATTGTAGAGCAATGAAGAAGACAAGAAGATCTCTAGACTCAAAGAGAGAAATCAGTAAAGAAAAATAAGCATATACTTTGAGTCTAGAGATTAGTAATTCTATAAGCTGGTATGTCTCTACATAATTAGCTATTATGAATAAGAGAAAATGGACCTAGACTGGTCAGACATCCAGCAATATTCATGGCCCTTAGAGTATAATCTTTTGTTTTCGAGCAAGAAAAATAGATATTCCTTAGGGAAGATTGAATCAAGCACTGCAGAATGAAAAATACTTCCCTTCTCTATTTTCATTAAAAAGCATAATGCCTAACTAATGTTCATCTAGTAGAAAAATGTGGGTAGGTCACTAATTGATGGCTACGAGGGGAGGGATGGGGAGGGGGGGGGGACTAGTTGAGGTGTCTTGGTGAACCACCCACTACAAGAAACCAGGACTCTGTGGCACTGGGAGGACCGGCCTCTATCTTGAACCACAAAACACCACAAGTGCCACACCAGAGCTCTTGTACCAGTGCTCATCTTGGGAGGGTAGGGGGGGATGCAGCCCTCAAACACCCTGGACTGTTTTGTACCATAACTTCAACAGTGTGATGTTTATTGATTTTTTTTTTCCGTTCAGACTCAGCCAACTGTGAATGATGTAATGAACCTGCCCAGTGATGCATTGAACATGTTCAATGATGCAGTGAGCTTGTTCTTACTCGTCACGCAGGCTGATTCAATCCTTATAACACATGTACAATGTATGCATCAGTAAGCTTCACTTGCTCAACTTTTAACAATGCTCACTGAAAGCACAGTAGCTCAAGCTATCTTCTCTAAGTATATAAGAAATTCATATGTCAAAATATAAGGGAAAAGTTTCCATCTATTCTGATGACACTGAATATCAAGTATATCAATTTTAAAAATAGTTTTTTTCTGACAATAATTATGTATAAACACTTTAAATACACATTTTCAAACAAATATTAAGGCCAAAGTAATATTATGGAAGAACTTATCTTCAATAACATTATGCTGTATTATTGCCATATAAGCCTTCCTGTTTTATGCACTATTCTGGCTACAGTGATGCATGGGAATAATTTGTACAATGCTTTAATTAGTTAACTGGTTTTAAAAAACTGACTGTTTTCAAAAAGCAGTTCCCCATCTGATGAATGTTGTTGTCCACAGAGATAAATTTAGCCATTTTAGATTTGTATTAAAGTATATTTACTGCAATGTATTTCTAGATAACTTGAACATTCCACAACAACAATGAAAAGAGAAAGAAAAACATAGATAAATATTATTCAGATAAATTTTTTAACACTCCAGTACTTTCTTATAACTTCTGAAATACACCAATGTCTTATGACAAAATTACGAATTTATGAACAGTTAACATTAACAACAATTAGTTTTTAATTATGGAAATTGTACTGACAAAGACAATTGATATATACTGGTGATCATACTTTGTGGTTGTATCAATAAAAGTTATGCACCAAAAAAAAAAATAAAAGGGTAGCTAACTTAGATGGCCTTCATATGTACAATACATATACAGATGCCTAACAAATAATTGAAATTCTTATATGATTAATAACAACAGAGTACAGTATAACATACAGTATTGTACTTCAGTACAATGGAATTTTCAGTCTGTTCTTTTGGAACTGAAGTTCTTGTAAGCTGGTGATAAAATTCAGTAGCTCAAGTACTGTAAACACACAAACTTAGAAGTAAATGTTTACATGTACCGAACGATGATCGTGAATTACTTATAGGGCTGTCATTGCCAAGGTACAGCATTAAGTAAGTGAGGCATGTCGTGTAAAAAGTCTGAATGCAAAATGGCGAGTAGCCGTCATTTAATCATTACATGTCTTTTAAGGTCATTTGTGGTGATTTGCTAGAAAATAATAGACATGCTAAGAAAAAAATTATAAAAGGAGCTTTAAAAAGATACTTAGTAAAACCAGTATAATGTACATCCAAGGATAAAATTAATGGAGTTTATATTATGCTAAAAATTTATGTTGAATTAAGATGACTTGTTTGTTGCTAGATTTGAAATTTCTAGTAAGATAAACAAACAACCACTAAATTATTGTATACTAAGGTGTAATCATGTCTTAGAAATAATTTGTCTCAGGTTAATACTGTACTATATTTGATAATTGTTAAACACAAGAATCTATGGAAATACTGGGATTCTGATAAGTATAATGCAATAATTTCATAATTATTGCGTAGATGTCATTATTCTCTTAAGTTCCATATTGAAATACGCAATGTATTTATGATGAATTCAAATCTTCAATGCAATCGAATACTTTTGAACTAATGAAATAGTATTGCATAGAATGTCATGATTCTATTAAAGCTCTTGTAATTGAATTATTGTTTACAACTGGTTTAGTGTTATAAGTTTCCTCTTGAAAAAGATTTTAGACGTATGAGTAATACATACATTATTTTTTGTTTATTTTACATGTAACAAATACTAATCAGGAGTAAAATACTTTATAAATGAGGTAGTATGAGATTCAAGAACAACGTTAGGATGTGAGAATTAGTTTTGCTTGATAAAAATATAATACTGTCAGCATGAAGAATGCTTACTCTGAGGATATACAGTAATATTTTATTAACATTTCTCATTTTATTTCATCTGGGGATGTAAGCAACAATATTCAGGTTAAAACTCCCTTTTAAGCAAATCATCATAAAAGGCAGTGGTGGTAGCTCGTGAGTCAGCACATTTTGTGTGCTGACACTGAATTTAGAAACTGGTTTGCAGCATAATACATAAATTTTCTACAACCATTATACAGTTACATTCACGAAAATAATAAATTCCCTTACACATGCACTGAAATTACTATATAGCTTTGCTATCAGAAAGGCAAATCACATTGCAAATAAATATTCTTTTGACTTGTTAAGGTCACTAGAGCTGGAGCACACACAGTGGCAGAGTTTATTCTGTCCTTTTCTCCTGCATCAATAAGTCCACAGTGGGTGTGGCTAGACATTACCAACTACAAAATCACATATATCTTCTTGATTAGAGAGCCCTTGGCAGCTCCATCCACTGTAATGATGCACCACTATGAACACTCAGCCTTGATACATTAGTCAGGGCCTGTCCACATGAAACACTTGACCAACGCCGTTTAAGATTCAACTTGCCTTTTTCCGAGGATACTTGGCAATTCTCCTTTCCAATGGCTTCAATGACAGTCCTGATGGTCAGTTCTGAAAAATTAAATAAAATTTGTTACACCATGTTAGTCTCTCTATAAAACAGAAAAATTTATCAAGAAATCAACATAATTTATTTCAAAACATTTTAGGAAAATTGTAAACCAAGATTTTGCATATTAAAGACAGTTTGTTCTTACATGAAATATGAGCCTTTGTCTTTAATATAGGACACCTTAGCAGCATGAACTAAAATGGTCATTTAAGCTTTGAAACAAGTGTTGTTGTTGGGAAGCAGGAGAGTGAAGGTTACTACTCACATTTAAGACAGAGGCTCCTCCTCAATCATACAACTGCAGTCTGATACAGACAAGACTGCTGCTGTCTGAATGACTGCTAGCTGCTGAAGTGTTTTTGTGAATTGATAAATTATATATAATTGTGTGGAAAAATGGTGACCGTGTAGTGATTTTCCTCCCTTTATCTTGATTGTGATCATATAAAATAGTCCTATTTCATACTAGACTTTTGTTCCTTTGTAATTGTGCTTTGGGTATAGTGGACCAAGTGTTGAGCATTATAGATTGTGTTTGCTATCGGTGTGCCTCTATGTTATTCTGCTTGTAGACAATGGAGAAAGTGAATTCTGTGCATAAGGTTTTAGTTTTGTAGGCTATAACACTATCAAATAAGTGAATTGGATTTTAGTTTGTGCTGTGCTATCCTCTTAAATTACTTTTGTTCCTACACTAAATACAAACCCTCATTCTTTACTACAGGAGACATTCTAGCGCGAGCTGGAAAATACGGCAGAAAACCTTAACAAGGTCGTTAACGACCAGGCCTGTAGTTATCCACCTGTTAGGGGTGGGGCACTGCCGGTCGGTAGCTACTGAATACCTTCAATCGAATTCTAGCTGTCGCAGTGGTAGCACCGCTGCTCCTGCTTTTGTTTGACTGGCAGACTAGCCTTTCTTTAGTGTGTTTTTGATTAACTTTTTCTTTTTCTTTTCTTTATTAGATGTGATGTCCTCTATTATGAGGAAATGTCGCTGGATTCCCCCGAAATCTTGTGGCACATTCATGTCACCACCGAAGGTAGATCCTCATTCCCTATGCCCTTCGTGCAGAGGTCATAGGTGTTCTGAAGGCTCCCCCTGCCAAGTATTTAGAGAATGGTCGCCCTCTCAGTGGGATAAGTTCGTGAAGAGGAAGAAGAAGAAATCCAAGAAGGATTAGTTATCTCCAGGTTCGCCGTCGAAAGGTAAGGAGTCTCGGGCCTCTTCTTCAGCCTCTCGATCTCTCCCTTCAGACTCTTCCTTGCCTCCTTCCGGGGGGAAGTCAAGGAAGAGCGGCACCATTGACCTAACCCCCATTCCCCCTGGTCAGGCGGATCACGTTGCCCCTCCTAGTGGGACAATTTCTTCCACCATCGGGAATAACTCTATTACCGCTTCTATTCCAGATCACGTACGAGCGGTATGACCTGCCCTTGGACTTCCTGGTTCTCCTTCGGTGGAAGTGTGGAACCAGTTCCTCGTGGGCACAATCTTACCTCAGGTCCCTTCTGTTTTGGAACCTTCGGGAGTTCCGGACCTCGCCTACATTCCGTCAACCCAGTCAGCAGCCGGTAACTTCAGCTCCCGCGGCGCCTACTTCGCTTCTCACTTGCGCTTCTACGAAACCACAATGTCGCAAGCGCGATCATCGCTATACCTCCTCCTCCTGCAATTTACATTTTTGAGGCAAAAGCATTTTTACAAGGTCAGAAACGCCAACCCTTCTCCTCTGACCCTGAATTCCCTCACAGCAAAGCTCACACCTGGCTGCTCTGCAGAGAGATTTTCTTCTCTTCCAGTCTCCTTCACCGCCACAGAAGCCTCGGCAATAGAAGCAGCGTCAATGTCCCTTCCAGACGCATTATCCTGGTTTGACACGTGGTCAGGCACAGTCAGCTACCTAGCGAGTCACGAAGACCTATCAAACCAAAACTCCATGCAGTCCCTGCAGGAAGTCCTAGTGGCTGGGGCCAAAACAATGGACTTCCTAACTGCTACGACTGCAACCATGTGGGGCAACTGGATTCTAAAAAGGAGGGAATCAGTAGTTTCCAGACTTCATAGGAGCATCAGTAAGACCGAGAAGTCAGATTTGAGGAACTCGGATCTTCTGCAACCTCTCCTCTTTTCTAAACAGGCAGTTTCCTCTGCCTTAGATACTTGGAGGAAAGAGACGCAGGACACTGCGATGCAAAAGGCTGCTTCCCTTTGCACAATGCAACAGCAGCCAACTCCACAACCAAAAACCACAACCGCAACTCCACTCCCAGCCAAGAGTCTCAGCCGCCCCTCTTTTATAGCCAAACCCATGGGCAGAGGAATGTTGGCTCCTCCTAAGGCTAAAGGCAGAGGGAGGAACCCTAGACAGAAATAGGGTCACGGCTCCCCCCTCACAGCGCGTAGGGGGTTGCCTGTAGGGGCGTTGGAGGAGGTGGAAGGCTATGGGGGCCATGCAATGGACCATCAAGGTGCTTCGTTGGGGGTACCGCATCACCTTCATAGACTCTCCTCCTCCTCCAATTCCTCCCCCGATCTTGTCCTCCCAGATCCCTCGGGATCCAGGGAAACAGCAAGCCCTAGCTCGGGAGATCCAGAGCATGCTTCTAAAAGGTGCCATTCAAGAGGTCTCCAACGCCTCCTCGGGGTTTTTCAGTCGCCTCTTTCTGGTAGAGAAAGCCTCGGGAGGTTGGAGACCTGTAATCGATCTCTCGACCTTGAACCACTTTGTGAAGCAAACTCCATTCAAAATGGAGACAGCAGCCTCCGTGACCCAATCGGTTTGTCCAGGAGACTTTATGGCATCGGTGGACTTAAAAGATGCATATTTCCAAGTGCTGATCCATCGCACATCTCGGAAATTCCTGCGCTTTCTGGTTCAGGGTCAAATCTTCGAGTTCAAAGTCCTACGCTGCGGCCTCTCGACCGCCCCACAGGTCTTTACGAAGGTTTTCAGACTCGTATCTTCTTGGGCTCACAAGCACGGAATACATCTGCTAAGATACCTGGACGATTGGCTACTCCTGGCCTCGTCCAGGGAGCTAGCTCTGGATCACCTGAGAAGACTTCTAAACCTTTGCAAGGACCTGGGGATCCTTGTAAATGCAGAGAAGTCTTGCTTGACTCCAACCCAAGTCTTAAACTATCTGGGTATGTCCATCAACACCCAGGTAGGGAGGGTGTTCCCTTCGGAAGACAGACTTCGGAGACTGGATCAATCCATCGCCCATCTCTTGTCTCCACTACCGCCTACAGCCAAGTCATGGCAGAGTCTTCTGGGTCATCTTTCCTCCCTGGAAAACCTAGTTCCAGGCGGAAGATCGAGAATGAGAAGTCTCCAGTGGCATCTGAAGACCCCATTGATCTCAAAAGATTGTTTCCCCATTCCTGTCAGTGGAGGTTCCAGCTCTAGTGTTACAAGATCCTCATTGGTGGTCAACCAGAGAGAATACCCAAAAGGACATTCCCCTCCAAAGCCCCAGTCCGAAGTTAAAACTCTTTTCGGATGCATCGGTACGGGGCTGGGGTTCCCACCTAGGCCCGAAATTAGCATCAGGAGTTTGGTCTCCGATAGAGCAAACTCTCCACATAAATCACCTGGAATTATTAGCAGCCTGGAAAGGCCTAAAATTCTTTGTAAAAGATCTACAAGGATGAGAGGTGATGCTGATGAGCGACAACTCCACAGCCGTCTCGTACATCAACAAACAAGGGGGTACTCTGGCAAGAGACCTCTGTCTGCTAGCGGTCCAGATTTGCCAGTGGGCGGAAGGTCACACCATTTCTCTCACGGCCAGGTTTATTCCAGGCCGTAGAAACATCGTGGTGGATCAACTGAGCAGGCATCACCAAGTGTTGAGTAGCGAATGGTCTTTGGATCCTCGAGTAGCGAAGACAGTAATAAGAGCAGTAGCAAAGGCAAAGGCAGAGACATTAAATGAAGTCTATAAAGAGATGGAAACACCAGAAGGAGAGAAGAAAATATTACAAATTGCTAAGGCCCAGATGCTTCATCTAAAGACCTGACACAGATAAGGCAAATAAAAGATAGCAATGATATAGTTCTAGCAGAAGAGAATGAAATTAAAAGAAGGTGGGAAACTTATTTTGAAGGAATATTGAATGAGGAGAACCCAAGAACAGTATTTGAAGATGGACTCCCAAACGAGACAGTTATCATAGGAGTTACTAGAAGAGAAGTAGAACAAGCAGTAAAGAAGATGAAAAATAGTAAAGCTGCAGGACTGGATAATATACCAGTAGAGGTATGGAAGAGTCTTGGAGAGGAAGGCATAGATATATTGTGGGACCTGACGCAGAAGATCTTCAATCAGGAAAAGATGCCAGAGGAATGGAGAAGAAGCCTAATCATTCCCATCTATAAGGGGAAGGGAGACATCCAGGAATGTGGCAACTATAGAGGCATAAAGCTGATAAGCCATACTATGAAAATATGGGAGAAGATAATTGAGAAGAGACTCAGGGATGAAATAATAATTGGTGAGGAACAGTTTGGATTCATGCCTGGAAGAGAGTGAACTGAAAAATCAAGTAGTTAAAGTAGTCAGAATGAGAAAGAGAGTTGGAGAACAACGTATTCCTCTTGCTACTTTAATTATAACATTTGATCAATGCAGATTACCAAATGTTATAAAAGCTGGTTGGCTATCTTATCAGGTAAAACCATATATTTCTTCACCATTGCGATATTATCATTGCCAAGTGTATGGCCATTTAAGCCAGAAATGTAAGGAAAAACTAAACAATAAGCCAGCTGTTTGTGCCAACTGTGGAAAAAGTAGTCATGGAGTATGCATGGTAAACCCTAATTGCATACATTGTGGGGAAGCACACCCAGCTACATCTAAAAGCTGTGTTAAGTTTATTTTTGAAAAAGAAATTCAGGCCATTAGGACCTCGTAAAAGAGCTCTTGAAAAGAAGATAAGACCAGGGCAACCTTTTTTTCAATGGTTCTGAAGAAAAACTTGCCAAACCAAACAGACGAATATTATATCTCTACTTATAAGATAAAGAAACAAATGAAGTACAAGGCCAAGGCAATTATTGGAAAGTACAAGATTGAATTTGTGCAGCATAACACAAGGCTTGCAAAATCAAATCACTGTGTAGCCTGAAACTGACTTGATCAGCTACTTTAGACAAACTACTTTGGTCAAAACAGGAGCTGGTATCAACATCACGAGTCAGCTGAAAGCTAAAGTAGGTGTAAAACTAAAATGGTATCTTATTTTCAGTGAAAGCACATTAGTTCCATGTAGTTTAACTGAAATAAAATAGCATTTTACTTATACACTTACTTGAAGTTTCACTTCCCTCTTGTACATAAAAAAAAAAATCACTAAATGTCCCAAATCGAAAATAAAAAAGATAGTTAATTTTTAAAAATTCAGCAATTATTAGCAAAACACAGGATATCTGCTTACCTTTGAAAAGCTGTATATGTCATAAACAACTAACAAAATTATCAAGGAACTCATTAATTTTAGG
>NC_090732.1:117138070-117143070 GCF_036898095.1 Palaemon carinicauda
TCGGTAAAAAGACCGTCTAACTTAACTATTATCTTTGTCGTTTTTGTCATACACTATTTATCTTTAATTAAACTTTGTTTTGAACTTAGTTTTGTAATTCTTAACAGGGAATCTGTTCTGTTAGCCCTTCACTTTATTCTAATGTAAATTCTCTTCAATGTTTTAGAGAAATTATGAAATCAAGGATTAATAATTTACAGCATTGATATTAATTCAAGGGGATTAATAATTTACAAAAGTGGTATTAAATTAAAGATTACCACCAACAGTTTTAGAGCATACTGTAAGGTGGAAAATTTATGCGATGTGAAATATTATGAACTCAATATCAGGCATTCAGCACTAAAATGAGTTCCAGATTTACTTGAATAATATTTCTATGAACCTCCCATAATGTTCAAATGGTTTCTTCTCTGGACGCTCTGTTTATTTAAATTTACCCCTAAGATTTTTAAAAATTCCCAATTTTATTCCATTCAATAGAGACATGCTTCTAGTAAAGAAATGAAACGCTAGCCGTTAATGGCAAGAAGCAAATTTGTGCTACGCCAGAGGCTCTTTGTTATTTCAGTCTTTCTATCGCACTAGTTTGACGCACTTCTGTCATCCAAATTGTTAGATATTTTGGTCTTCCTCTGGTTTATCTTTGTCTCTTGTGTCAGTGACAGTACTGTGATTTAAATAACCCTTGTGAGTAGTGTGAATGCCTTGCTGTTCCTCTCATAAGTATGTACAGTATCAATGGGTGTCAGCCTAATTAAAACTCCAAAGCAAAAAAAAAAAAAAAAAACTCACTTTTTGTTCAAAGGAAATTCTGGTTCTTGTTTAGTCCTTAAGAAGCATGACTAACGACCTCTGGTTTGGAATTTTGGAAATTTACATTATTGCATTTTCGGCTAGGAAAACATCTATATTTCATGTTTCAGAAAGTTCTTTTTGTATATTCATGCAAGCATGCCTGATTCTTTATGCATCCATTTTTTTAATTGGGTATCAACTTATTCAACTTTTCTTAAAAAAATCCAGGAAAAGCTATTTATTTTAGTATACTATACTGTATACTGTAATTCCTCCATTTACTATGACTTAATGAGGAATAGATTATCTCTTTTCTTTTAAATGATATGGTGTTCTTAAATAAAAGTTCTATCATCACTAAATACACTCTTCGCTATTTATAGGGGATATTATTTTCGGCAGAGCTGAAAGACAAGCCATGAGAATTTTAGCTAAGGTTAACCACCCTAGGCACTAGTTAGCGGGAGGAGGGGTAGCTGGCTACCCCGCTCACTCATACACCTGAGCTGAGCACCCACTTTGCTTTCTGGCTCAGTAGAGGACGGTCTCTACCGCACTCTTCCGCCAAGACTTGCCATCTGAATAATACTTTTATGGTTTTTCTTTTCAGTGTGTGTGTGTACCTTCTTGTCCATGCATTCCTGTCCTAGTCTGGAAGGCCGCTCCTGCGGTACCTTCATGTACGCCCTTGAGACGAACCCCTGCCTACGGCTTGCAAGATAATCGGTGTGATCGGGACGACACCTGTGATGAGTGCCGGGAGTGGTCTGCCTCCCAGTGGGAGAGGTATGGGCGCAGGAAAAAGAAGGCCAAGCGAGATTCTTCTCCTTCGGGGTCCTCAAAGTCAAAGAAATCGCGGACTTCTTTGTAACCCTGAAACCTCTTCCCAAATCTGCTCCTCTCCCATTCCTTTTTGGGGAACGGCCGAGTAGCAGCGCAGCCCTGGTAACTTCAGGTTATCCTTGTGGGACGAGAGACGGTACTATTTTCCTTGGCGATTCGGTCCCACTCCTCCCCTCAGGAAGCACTTGCTCTCTGATTTGTTGTGCTTTTGGCCATTGCTAGGCATTGATGGTCTTCCTTTGAAGGAAGTTCTCTTCGAACTCCTTCGGTTAAGTGTTAAGTGGGAGCCCACTGCTACTTCCTCGGAAGTGGAGCCTTCCCCTGTGGGCGCAGGTGCTGTTGCCTGTCAGTCTGACTTTTGGTCTTCTGTGGCTGACGCCAAAGACGATGCCTTTCCTCCTGGGACGGTAGGAGAGCAGAGTCCTTGGCAAGTTCCTCCTTTGGGAGAACATTTCTCTTGTTCGCAAGAACGAATCCCTAGTGACCAGCGAGAGAATTACGCCTACGCTTCTTAACCTAGGGGGCAGGGAAGTATAGTCCTAGGCGATTTTCTCTTTCGGGAGAACATTCCTCTTGTTCACGAGAGAAAGCTTGTGAGCTTTTTGGAACAGAGCAATTTCCCTCCTCAGAGGATCCTGCTAGACGTTCCCTTTCTGGGGTCCACCGGGTGGAGGAGTTTTTGATCTCTTGTCACCCTAGGTGCACTCCTCCCCCAGCAGTAAGGAAACATCTGTTTGAACCTTCGTGTTCAGGTTTCATAGTTCCTTCAGGTTCTCGTGACGGTCTTGCCTTGTCTCCGGGCTCTCGTGACCTAGAGCCTTCGGGCTCCCGATACACCGAGCCTTCAGATCCTCGTCGTGCTGAGACTTCGGGCTCTCGTGATACTGACTTCAGGTTCATGTTGCGTAGAGTCTTGGGCTCTCGTGACCAACTTTACGTTGAGCCATCGGGCTCTTGTGACCCTTGTTAAGTTGAGCCTTCGGGCTCTCATGACTCCTGTCATGCTTGAGCCTTTAAGCTCTCGTCACACGCAGCCTCCGGGCTATCGTGACCCTCGTTGCGCTGAACTTGAGTGGTCGTCGTGAATTCCTTTAGGATCTCGTAACCCTGGGCCTTCTGGTTCTCGTTACACTGAGCCCTAGGGCTCTCGTGACCTAGGACCTTTGGGTCCACGTCATCCAGATCCTAAGAAGAGTTCTGAAGGTTCTGCTCTGGCGAGACCTTCCTGTAAGAAGAGACCTCTCTCTCCTCGGAAGAGGAACCGGGAGGAAAGTGCCACGGGGGGGGGTTCCTGGGAGTTTCCGGTTTCACCGTTTAAACCGAAGTGGAAAAGGAAGAGGATTAGGACGTCTCCCACAAGGGAAGATAGGACAATCTCGATGACTGACTCCTTCTGCCTCTCTCCGATAGTGGTAGTTCCAAGGGAGTCTTGCCCATCATCACAGCTTGATGTCATTCCTCCCTCTGGAGAGGATCAACATCCTCTCAGGAAAGAAAAGACTGTAAGGCCTTTTCTAGTGGAGGAACTGCCTCAGCGCAAGGAGCCGATGGACCTCTTTACTATTCCGAAGTCCTTGGGAAGTGCTTCTGCTTCACAGCTAGAGGGACAGAGGGAAGTCTTGTCTAGCACATCAACAAGAGTTGTCCCACTCTGGGCTCTGATGGATGTGAGCTCGGAGGTGGACGAGCAATTCAGTCTTGAGGACGACCTTTTCCCTACAACCGCTAGCACTAAACTCTGAGGTGGAGCTAGAGGAGTCGGAACATGCCTTCAGGCAGGTTTTGGCTTGCATTAGAACCATCAATGGGCTGCCAAATTCATCGACATTCCCTCAGGGTGGTAAAGACACGGTCTTGGATCAGGTCTATGGTACTCAAAACACCCGAGGGCCAATGCAGCTTTGCCCTGGTCAAAGGGATTGAAGATTGCCAGACCAAAGGCAGTGGCTCAAACCACAGGCTCTTCTGCCTCCCTCTGCATTAACTCTTCCTCTAAACCCCTCCCACCACCGTTAGTGCAGCAGAGTTGGTACTACGAGATCCTTAATGAGCCTCTTCCATCCTTGCCTCTTGACCACTCGATAGAGGGACTCTCGAGGGGCATTTCCTTTGAGAAACTAACGGAACTCTGTGTCTCTTACTCGGCCTCAGAGATTATCAACCAGGAAAAGGTTGCGAAGTATGCCATGCAGGCTACCTCGTGGCTGGACCTCAGGTTGGGATCTGTGGGACACCTAATCAGATCTCAGGTCTGGTCTAGTGAGTCTACTTGGAGGTCGATGGAAACCTTCCTATTGTCCGGCTCCAGGACGATCGAGTTCCTCGCCTACCAGGTTGTTAAAATGTGAGCAAATACCATTCTCAAGAGAAGGGATTCGATCATTTAGAAGTTTCATCGGCAACTCCCACAGTCTGAGGTTTCTAGGCTGAGTAACTCCTCTTTCGAGGGGAGTTCTCTATTCAAGCTGAAGGACGTCGAGCGGAAGGCAGAGAGGTGGAGGAAGTCAAACCAGGATTCCCTCCTCCAAGAGGTCTAACATCAAGACCTTACCCACCTCCACCACATAATAGCCTACTTCCAGACCGCAGACAAATAGGGCTAGGGGCGCAAGACAACAGGGCCCTAATGTGTCTAACAAGTCCTTTCGAGGCAACGGTATAGGTCCAAAGTTCTCCCGTCAAGGGAGGGGGAATACACTAGAATGGGCAATCCTGCCACATATCCACCTGTGGGTGTATGGCTGTAGAGTTGCTGGCTAAGGTGGCTGCCACTCAGGGCCAAACCCTGGCCAGTCGGAGTGATTCGTTCAATCTCTCCCTCCACTAACTCGAGATCCAGTCCGGATCCGCAAAGGAGATGGCCCTTTGGGCCAAAGTCCAGACCATGTTGGAGAAGGGTGCTCTCCAGGAGATCCTCAACGGATCTCCAGGCTTCTTCAGTCGACCCTTTCTTGTGAAATAGGCGTGTGGAGGCTGGAGACTAGTCATCGATCTCTTGGCCTTGAACAAGTCAAACTTCGTTCGAGATGAAATCAGCCGAAATGGTCAGACAAGCAGTAAGACCGCAGGATTTCATGTGTACACTGGATCTCGAGGATGCATATTTCCAGATCCCAGTTCATCTGTCTTCCAGCAAGTATCTGAGAATCGTGTTCAACTACAAACGATACCAGTCCAAGGTGCTGTGTTTCGGTCTTTGGCCTTGTGTCATCTTGGGCTCACAGAATCGGTATCCGTCTCTTAAGATATCTGGGTGACTGGCTGATTCTGGGAGACTCGATGGCAACCATTCTTCAACACCGAAACAAAATTCTGAGGCTTTGCCAAGACCTCGGGATTGGAAAACCTTGAGAAGTCTC
>NC_090732.1:117150570-117248070 GCF_036898095.1 Palaemon carinicauda
TGTATAAGCCCCCATGTCAGTCTCTTGTAGCTCTTGTTTTCCTAGCTTTGGTCTGGGCACTGCTGCTGCTGCTAATGAACTAGGTTTACGGCAAATTAATGGTGATGTTTTCATGTTGTAGTGATCTCGGTATCAAAAGGTTGCCATATCCTAGAATAATGCTCTTTCCTACAGTTTTGGCATCCGGGGAAAGATTTGGTAGTAGTTGTAAAAAGTGTGTTCATTCAGAATACCTAAAAATGGCTGGATGTGCACCATTACTTTTGTAGCGCTTGTCTTGGCCCATCAGCGGAAGGTAACAATCAACAACGGAGTCTATATTTGCTAAAATATTCATTTCAGGTTTGGAGGTGGTAGTAAAGCAGGGGTTAAGTTGAACACTTGACTCAAATGCTGCTTGATTAATTTCTAGAAAGGAAAAGAAATGCAGTATACTCTTTCAACGGAGAGGAGCTGTCATCTAGAACAACAAGAATGTTTATTGGCTTGACCAAGCAACAGTCTCCTGACTATGACCTAGACTATGACCTAATGCAAGAGAGATGTTTCTTGCCTGCTATCAAAGAAAATAAGCAGATCCAGCTGCCTGTTAAGAAGAAGTGGTGGAAGATTTCAATATCTGAAGCTGAAACTTTTGTGGCAGTGCTATTGGCACATCTCTCTCCTTGGCCCTTTTATTAAATCAACCCAACATACCTTTGGAAAAACAAGAAAAGCAAATAGAAAAGTGTGCTTCACCGTACGCTCGAGCAAAAGAACTCTAACCCAAGTAGGTAGAAGGTTGGCCAAGGCATTAGCTACCCGGTGAGATACTACTGCTGGAGTTATTCGGTCCTTTGACTGGCCAGATAGTACTGCATTGGATCCCTCTCTCTGGTTACAGTTCAATTTCCCTTTGCCTACACAAACATCAAATAGTCTGGCCTATTCTTTGCATAGTCTCCATTGTCCTCATACACCTGACAACACTGAGATTACCAAAAGAAAAAAATTCCTTGCTCGGGGGGGTTAACTACTGCACTGTAATTTTTCAGTGGCTACTTTCCATTTGCTAAGACTCTTTAGCTATGGTAAGCAGCTCTTCTTGGAGATGGACACTCCAAAATCAAACTATGGTTCTCTAGTCTTGGGTAGTGCCATAGCCTCTGTACCATGGTCTTTCACTGTCTTGGGGTAGAGTTCTCTTGCTTGCGGGTACACTTGGGCACAATATTTTACCTTTTTTCTCTTCCTCTTGTCTTTTTAAAGTTGTTATAGTTTATATGTGAAAGATTTATTTTAGTGTTGTTACTGTTCTTAAGATATTCCATTTTAATTGTTAATTACATCTTCTGTAGTTTATTTATTTTCTTTCCTCACTGGGCTATTTTCCCAGTTGGAACCCTTGGGCTTATAGCATCTTGCTTTTCCAACTAGGGTTGTAGCTTAGAAAGTAATAATAATAATAGTAATATAAAGAACATTGGTCTGACAGACTAGTATCTTTCTAGAAGGGCTGCTTGCCATAACTATAGAATCTGTTACACCTTAACCATGTGAGTGAATAGCCTCTCTACAGTTTTAGTAGCTAACCAATTAAGATGTTCTGTTATGCATTAAATATTATAATATTTTTGGCAGGTTTTACCATACTCTGAAGTATTGAGTATTCATACCTATTCAATGTATAAAATAGAATAACATATGCCAAATTGCTATTTTTGGACCTGTTTTAATATAATCCTGTTCTTTGATTAAATATAACAAATTTTAAAATCACTTTATATTTTTCATAGCTATACAAACCTGAGTCACATAAAATAGAGAAGGTTTTTAGGAGAGCTGGAACAGCCGTTAAAATGGTTAATAAGGTAGTTAACAATAGGTGGTGAGAGTGGGCAAATAGTCTAGCCCTACCAACTCTTGTCAAAGAATCTCCACTTTCTAACTTTGGCTTAGAACCGCGATGGGTGGTTGTCTGTATAGGTTGCCTTACCTTGTGTAAGACCTGAGCTGGGTGGTTGAAGTAGGAGTTTATATTTAAAGGACTCGCCATTCTATAGCTAAGGAAAATGTAAATTACCCATTGAAGTTTGTTATTGGTTCTTATGTGTATACAAACCTTTTGTCCTTTAAAATAAGGAGACTCCTTTGAGCCAAACTGATTATTCTTTTCCTTGGAATATGCTAGTGTCCTTGGTCCCGTTTGGGGGTAAACGAGCGGATTTCACCTACCTCCTATTGGCCCATCATAGGGATTGGTAGGCTGATAGGTCCTGGCCAGCACTTATTTTTATACCTGGTACTCTGTTGATGAAGAAATCTTCATCCACTGAAGGAGAAACACATTTTGGAATGAAATGACTGGTGTGTGTGATGGCAAATGGGTAAGTAGTTATTCCACCATTCTCCCCTACATTAAAGGAGGATGGAGGAGAATTAGTACTTACAAATCCAGTCTAATAAGACTGGTGCTCAGAAATATACCTTAACAGAATTTGTGTAACTGTTCAAATGCTTCATCCTCAAGTGAGGGGAAGGAAAGAAGCTGCAGAAGAGCCAGTCACTCTACCTTTCCTCCAGCCTTCTATTGAACATGTTGCCATAGACAAGATGCTTCTTGTCCCTTATGACAGCCGGGCTGGCCACACAACTACTTGAGCGGCCATCTCAGGGCCAATAACAAAAGAATTTAATGACTTGTGGTATACTCACTTGAAGAAAGCTGTGAAGGTTGTTTGGCATATCCAAGTTCTAAAGTCCATCACCTGTCTAACTACAAAATTCTTCAGTTTTAAGTATGGCCAATACCCTTGACTTTGTGAGCTCTATTTCTAGCTGTTTCCTTAACTCCTTCAATGGTCGAAGTAATGCTCTTTGATTGTCTCATGAAGCCTGAAAGAGACTGTGTTAACTTCTTCAACACCTCTTTCTTGGTTCTGCCAAAGTTACTGACACCCAAGCATGAGATGACGATTCTCATTCAAAAGAGCATCATTGCCCTTATGGGATCCAAAAGTATCTCCTATTGATTACCACCAGACAATTCATGAAGAGGGAGGATGGAGGTCTTGAACCTGGGTTTATTTTGACAGGTTCTGGGTTCGACACAAATTTTGGCGTATGAGAGAACATATTCATATGATAATTAATGATAATGATAGCTACAAACAAAATGTTTAAAAAACGTGATATGCTATAAGAAATTGGTGCTTATGTAATTTTCATTAGGAATATTTTTTGAATGAGTTAAATTATATAAACGATTATTCTTTATTATTCTTATGTATGGATATTCTCGATACAGTCTTGAGATCAGGTAATCACAACCAAAAATAAAAGTCTGTAATTGTTGATGGTTAAAATGAATCTGAAATTGAAAAATAGAATACAAAACTGCTTTAAGGAAGCACAATTAACCTTTTAAAAATCATGGTTTTTTTATATTGCAATGATGTATGCCTAAACTGAAGTGAATTTCAATTTTGTGGGAATCACGAATGGCGCTGACGCCGATGTCAAACGGATATTGGAACTACAGTGGAAAACGCCACTTTTCAGCTATTGATCTCTTGAGACCGCTAAATAAGACATCAACAACAACACAGCCACAGATGTTTATATTAATAATGTTAATAATAATAATAGGATGATGATGATGATTATACTGTACTACTGACATTTGTTGTAAATATATTTTTTTTATTTATTTTATATCCTTTTATTCTTATCGTACAGTAACATTGGTTTCATGTGTTTTAATGTTTTTCTAGTGATGTTAAGACTTCAATATCTGTGACAGAAAGATGTCAAGTCGAATAAAATTAACTTTATTTCTATTTTTCCATGTATTTTTTTTTTTATGACACATGACGTAAAATCGAGAATAATTTAAATTCAAACAGTGTAATCCAAGATATACCTACTGTATATTGAGAGAGTAATTCCTCTATTTGATTGAACAATTTATCATGATCTCCAGGACAAAAGGTGTTCTCGGTCCTAGAGCAACTGCCTCTCTGAGAAGGCCAGGATCAATCAATCATCGAGATACATCAAGCTGCCACCAGTGTGAACACTTGATCGAGCACCTGGAAAGCAGTGCACCACTACACTGAGGAAGAATCTGTGGTACTACCAAGAGGACTGATGAAAACAAGAATTCTCTTTCTAATGGAACTTACTACAGTTATGCCATTTCCATCCTGAACCTGATTGCTGTACAAAATGGTTCCATGTGAGAGGTAGATGACCAGTCTGCAACCCCCCAGTTAATTTC
The DNA here is from genome assembly GCF_036898095.1 of Palaemon carinicauda. NCBI lineage: Eukaryota > Metazoa > Arthropoda > Malacostraca > Decapoda > Palaemonidae > Palaemon > Palaemon carinicauda. Next base: position 117,154,829 of record NC_090732.1, read on the forward strand.
TCCACCAGGAAGAGTCGACTCTAGAAGCCCAGATATCCGTCTCTAATGTTTTTGAGCTCATGCTTTAACAACATTCCTTTCCCTCTGCAGATCAGAAAGGTATAAGTATCCATCCCAAAGGGCATTAACTACCTGAGATATGACCCTGTTTCTCTGTTAGGTTGCTCAATGTCATCCCAAGCATCCCCCTAATTGCTGCAGCAGGAGAGGGAGAACTCCAAAAATCATACTCCTCTACCTCTTCTCTGCCTCCTTTTCTGAACTGATTTGGCTGGAAGAAGTGGAAGAAGTTAAAGGTGGTTCAGGTAGGGCAAGAGAAAGTCATGGCGACCTTTTTCCACAAACGATCCTGCAGGCATAGCAGCACCTGAAGATTAGTCTGCAGATGGCCTAGAAAAAGTTGAGCAGGTGAAAGAGAGGAGACGGGGTGCAGAGCTGAGAATCCTGCAAATCGTTTTCCACTTTTCAGCAAGAGTGACTTGGATTCCTGTACCTAAGCTTTTGAAAGCACAAGTGATATTTCTGGACCAACTAGTTTGAGAATTAGGAAACCATAGTGTCCCTTTCCTTCAAAACCCAATTGGCCAACTGTCTGATGTGATTAAAAAGATCACTGCCTTTCAACGAGACGTGTCTTCTATACTTCTTCTTACAGTCAACAGTTGATAACCACATTATCTCGGCAAAAGATTTCACAGCACTTTACCACTGGTCAAGGCTTGAGACTGCTTGGAGGGCCCAATAAGGGTGTGCCTTTTGATCCAACTCTGCAAGGAAATCAATGCACACATTGATGGATCAACTTAAGAGGTGCTGACACAGAACACTCTTGTAGACAGAGAAGGTCTCAAACCTCAGGGGCACAAAAGCACCAATAAAATATCTGAGTTCGCAGCATTTAATTTACTGCACTCATTAGTGCTAAAACCTCTACAAAGGCATACTTTGATTCTGGGTAGTCTTTCTGTTGGTACTAGCCAAGATTTAGTACTTTTGGGTATGAGAATCATGGACATCCTCATCCTTTGTAGAGAATAAAGCTAAGCAGGTTTCTCAGATCTATTCCCTTCTCGATTATGAGTGTTCTGTCCTAAGGACAGAGCTAGTAATGTAAATCAGGGGCCAATAAATGACCCAACTGGTTGTCTTCTAGGAGAGAAAGATCTGTGGCACTGATTAAACAAGAGACAGAAGAGGTACCAAGTACTGTTGATCATGGTGGACAGTAATTACTGGCCCCATGCATAAGCACTGGGCCATGTCACTTCAGCTGCCAAATGATGGCTGGCAAGCTCAGTAAGAGTTGAACTCGACTTATTGGGCTGGTTAATCACCCCCTCTTAAAAATAGTAATAACAACTAACCACTGGAATCTGGCTGCGCACAAGCAGGCAACGGCGCCCTTGAGAGGTATCATCTTCTCAGTACAGGATATCATAGTATCCATAACAAAGAAGGGAGTACCAAGGTCCAGATAAAAAAGGTGAAGGAGGGCACCCAAGCACCTCCAACAACTGGCCAAAGGCAAGCGTATCTCTGGCCATCTTGGTAAATGGAAAGAGTACATTTTTGGTCAACCTGGGTACCAGGGTAGTCAAACCCTTCTCTGAGGGGCCATGGCACAGCACCAGCTACCAACGGGAACCATCCACTCACACCTCCAAAAATAGGTAATGTCAAGAGCATTATTCTTGCATCTGCAACAGGCCTTCCTTCCCCTCAGTTTCTGCAAGCAGAGAAGTCAAGGTCTGAGTGACCATTGGTGACAAGGCTTCCCCCAAGAGAAGAAACCACAGGGGTTGCTCTGACAAACCATAACATGGGAGAGGTTACAGTCACAAGCGAAGTGACAGGCACACTCACTGGGACTCGGAACATAAGGTACAGGAGTTGGGGTTACTGATGCAGAGAGCCACGGGCGCTAGGTCACATGCACAGGGGCAGGGGTGACAAGAACAGGATGACAGGCACAGGAATGAAAAAAGCTGAAGTTAAAATAGAGGGGTGGTAGGCACCAGTCCTGGAGCCTTCTTACGCCTTTCCAGCTTCCGTCTTTCCACTTCCACAAGAGCAGAAGCCTTCTTATCAACCTCCTAGTGGCTTTCTTTGCCTTAGAGTGCACTGGGTGAATTAGCACTGGCTTCACTGACACTGCTGGCATGAGATCATCACTGATACTACTGTGGGTCACAAAGATTTCCTTGGGTCAAACTTGCTGTAATATGTTATTTTCATTAGTAAAATAAATTTTTGAATATACTTACCCGATGATCATGTAGCTGTCAACTCCGTTGCCCGACAGAAATCTACGGACGGGATACGCCAGCGATCGCTATACAGGTGGGGGTGTACTCACCAGCGCCATCTGTGGTCAGGTACTCCAGTACTTCTTGTCAACAAAACCTCAATTTTCTCCTCGGTCCACTGGTTCTCTATGGGGAGGAAGGGTGGGTCAATTAAATCATGATCATCGGGTAAGTATATTCAAAAATTTATTTTACTAATGAAAATAACATTTTTCAATATTAATCTTACCCGATGATCATGTAGCTGATTCACACCCAGGGAGGTGGGTGAAAACCAGTATACATGTTAACAAAGAAGCTAAGTATCCCGTATTTCATTTTTATTAGTTATTCAAAATAACAAATAAAATAGATAAGTATCCGGTAAGGAAGTCGACTTGAACCATTACTCTGCCTTTAATAAGTACGTCTTCCTTACTGAGCGCAGCGGTCCTCTTAGGATGCTGAACGACTCTTAGGTGCTGAAGTATAAAGGGCTGCAACCCATACTAAAGGACCTCATCACAACCTCTAACCTAGGCGCTTCTCAAGAAAGAATTGACCACCCGCCAAATCAACTAGGATGCGGAAGGCTTCTTAGCCGACCGTACAACCCAAAAACAACAATAAAAGTATTCAAGAGAAAGGTTAAAAAGGTTATGGGATTATGGGAATGTAGTGGCTGAGCCCTCACCTACTACTGCACTCGCTGCTACGAATGGTCCCAGGGTGTAGCAGTTCTCGTAAAGAGACTGGACATCTTTGAGATAGAATGATGCAAACACTGACTTGCTTCTCCAATAGGTTGCATCCATAACACTCTGCAGAGAACGGTTCTGTTTGAAGGCCACTGAAGTAGCCACAGCTCTCACTTCATGTGTCCTTACCTTCAGCAAAGCAAGGTCTTCTTCCTTCATATGAGAATGAGCTTCTCTAATCAGAAGCCTTATGTAGTAAGAAACTGCGTTCTTAGACATTGGTAGTGAAGGTTTCTTAATAGCACACCATAAGGCTTCCGATTGTCCTCGTAAGGGTTTTGACCTTTTGAGATAGTACCTAAGAGCTCTGACAGGGCAAAGTACTCTCTCCCGCTCGTTACCCACCATGTTGGATAGGCTAGGTATCTCGAACGATTTAGGCCAAGGACGTGAAGGAAGCTCGTTTTTAGCCAAAAAACCGAGCTGCAAGGAACATGTAGCCGTTTCAGATGTGAAACCTATGTTCCTGCTGAAGGCGTGAATCTCACTTACTCTTTTGGCTGTTGCAAGGCAAACGAGGAAAAGAGTTTTTAAAGTGAGGTCCTTGAAAGAGGCTGACTGGAGAGGTTCAAATCTTGATGACATAAGGAACCTTAGGACCACGTCTAGATTCCAGCCTGGAGTGGACAACCGACGTTCCTTAGAGGTCTCAAAAGACCTAAGGATGTCCTGTAGATCTTTGTTGGAGGAAAGATCCAAGCCTCTGTGGCGGAAAACCGCTGCCAACATACTTTTATAACCCTTGATCGTAGGAGCTGATAGGGATCTAACATTCCTTAGGTGTAACAGGAAGTCAGCAATTTGGGTTACAGTGGTACTGGTAGAGGAAACTGCATTGGCCTTGCACCAGCTTCGGAAGACTTCCCACTTAGATTGATAGACTCTGCGAGTGGACGTCCTCCTTGCTCTGGCAATCGCTCTGGCTGCCTCCTTCGAAAAGCCTCTAGCTCTTGAGAGTCTTTCGATAGTCTGAAGGCAGTCAGACGAAGAGCGTGGAGGCTTGGGTGTACCTTCTTTAGGTGAGGTTGACGCAGAAGGTCCACTCTTAGAGGGAGAGTCCTGGGAACGTCGACCAGCCATTGCAGTACCTCTGTGAACCATTCTCTTGCGGGCCAGAGGGGAGCAACCAACGTCAGCCGTGTCCCTTTGTGAGAGGCGAATTTCTGAAGAACCCTGTTGATGATCTTGAACGGCGGGAATGCATACAGGTCGAGATGGGACCAATCCAGCAGAAAGGCATCCACGTGAACTGCTGCCGGGTCTGGAATCGGGGAACAGTACAATGGGAGCCTCTTGGTCATCGAGGTAGCGAACAGATCTATAGTTGGCTGACCCCACAGGGCCCAAAGTCTGTTGCAAACGTTCTTGTGAAGGGTCCACTCTGTGGGGATGACTTGACCCTTCCGGCTGAGGCGATCTGCCATGACATTCATCGCCCTGAATGAACCTCGTTACCAGAGTGAGCTTTCGACTTTTTGACCAAATGAGGAGGCCCCTTGCGATCTCGAACAGCTTCCTCGAATGAGTCCCTCCCTGCTTGGAGATGTACGCCAAGGCTGTGGTGTTGTCGGAGTTCACCTCCACCACCTTGTTTAGCTGGAGGGACTTGAAGTTCATTAAGGCCAGATGAACCGCCAACAACTCCTTGCAATTGATATGAAGCGTCTTCTGTTCCTGATTCCATATCCCCGAGCATTCCTGTCCGTCCAATGTCGCGCCCCAGCCCGAGTCTGATGCGTCCGAGAAGAGATGATGGTCGGGGGTCTGAACAGCCAACGAAAGACCTTCCTTGAGAAGAATGCTGTTCTTCCACCACGTTAGAGTAGACCTCATCTCTTTGGAAACAGGAATTGAGACTGTCTCGAGCGTCATTTCCTTGTTCCAGTGAGCTGCCAGATGGTACTGAAGGGGGCGGAGGTGGAGTCTCCCCAACTCGATGAACAGGGCTAGCGATGAAAGAGTCCCTGTTAGACTCATCCACTGCCTCACCGAGCATCGGTTCCTTCTCAGCATGCTCAGGATGCACTCTAGGGCTTGGTTGATCCTTGGGGCCGACGGAAAAGCCCGAAAAGCTCGACTCTGAATCTCCATACCCAGGTAAACGATGGTCTGGGAAGGAACGAGCTGGGACTTCTCTAAATTGACCAGGAGGCCCAGTTCCTTGGTCAGATCCATAGCCCATCTGAGACTCTCCAGACAGCGACGACTTGTGGGAGCTCTTAAAAGCCAGTCGTCTAAATAAAGGGAGGCTCTGATGTCTGCCAAGTGAAGGAATTTCGCAATATTCCTCATCAGTCGCGTAAACACAAGAGGTGCCGTGCTCAGGCCAAAGCACAGGGCTTGGAACTGGTACACAACCTTTCCAAAGACGAATCTCAGAAAAGGTTGGGAGTCTGGATGGATGGGAACGTGAAAGTAGGCGTCTTTCAGATCTAACGAGACCATCCAGTCCTCCTGCCTGACCGCTGCTAGGACCGACTTCGTCGTCTCCATTGTGAACGTCTGCTTGGTGACGTAAGCATTGAGCGCACTGACGTCCAGCACCGGTCTCCAACCTTCTGTCTTCTTGGCCACCAGGAAGAGACGGTTGTAAAAGCCCGGGGATTGATGGTCCCGAACTATCACCACTGCCTCCTTCTGTAGCAAGAGCGACACCTCTTGTTGTAACGCTAGCCTCTTGTCCTTCTCCTTGTAATTGGGAGAGAGGTTGATGGGAGATGTGGTCAGAGGGGGATTGCGGCAGAACGGAATTCTGTATCCCTCCCTTAGCCACTTCACAGACTGAGCGTCTGCACCTCTGCTCTCCCAAGCTTGCCAGAAGGTCTTGAGTCTGGCTCCTACAGCTGTCTGGAGAGGAAGGCAGTCAAAGCTTGCTTTTTGTGGACTTGGCACCCTTCTTGGACTTGCCACGGTGACTGTCTGCACGGGTACTTCCTCTACTGGAGGCTCTGCCACGAAAGGGCGGAATGAACCTGGTAGCAGGTGTATCAGCAACAGGGGTGCGGTAAGGTCTAGGCACGGAAGGTAAGGTTTTAGCCTTACGTGCTGAAGAAGCCATGAGGTCATGCGTATCCTTCTGGATAAGAGCAGCAGCCATCCCCTTAATTAACTACTCCGGAAACAGGCACTTGGAGAGAGGAGCAAACAACAACTCTGACCTCTGGCAAGGGGTGATACCAGCCGATAAGAAGGAGCATAGATGTTCCCTTTTCTTGAGGACTCCTGATACAAAAATAGCCGCAAGTTCGCCAGAACCATCACGAATTGCTTTGTCCATACTGGACATGATCAGCATGGCCGAGTCTTTGTCTGAAGGAGCAGTCTTCCTGCTTAAGGCTCCCAGACACCAATCGAGGAAGTTAAAAATTTCGAAGGCGCGAAAGACTCCCTTCATCAAGTGGTCCAGATCTGAAAAGGACCAGCAGACCTTCGAACGTCTCATAGCCGACCTGCGGGGAGAGTCAACCAAACTTGAGAAGTTGGCCTGGGCAGAGGCAGGAACCCCCAAGCCAGGTTCCTCTCCCGTGGCATACCAGACGCCCGACTTAGAAGCCAGCTTAGGAGGAGGAAACACAAAAGAGGTCCTTCCCAGTTGCTGCTTGGACTGCAACCAATCCCCCATAACCCTCAAAGCTCTCCTTGATGATCTGGCGAGGACAAGCTTGGTGTAGGCAGGTGTTGTAGACTGCATGCCCAGAGAAAACTCGGAGGGAGGAGAACGAGGAGTTGCAGACACGAAGTGTTCAGGGTACAACTCTCTGAACAGAGCCAGGACTTTGCGAAAGTCTAAGGAAGGCGGCGAAGACTTGTGTCCTTCCACATCAGAGGGAGGATCATCCAGATGAGCAGCTTCATCCTCAGAAACCTCATCGCCTGACAGTTGAGTAGCGAGAGGTAAAGGCAGAGCAGCAGGCTGAATGGCTAAATCCTGCAGAACGGGAGCATGCGTACTTGCGGATCCATCATCATGCCTCTGCTGAATAGACTGAGGGCTGGCAACAACAAAGGCAGAGGGCTGGTGTGAGGGAGGTTCTGCGGTGGTCTGAGGAGCATGCGATGTGGTCAGAAGAGAATGCTGTAAGGCATGAGGCTCATGCTGCATGGCATGCGGCTCATGCTGCATGGGATGAGGCTCATGCTGCATGGAAAGCGGCTGCTGCATGGTATGAGGCTCGTGCTGCATGGCATGCGGCTCATGCTGCAAGGCATGCGGCTCATGCTGCAAGGCATGCGGCTTATGCTGCATGGGATGAGGCTCATGCTGCATGGAATGAGGATCGTGCTGCATGGGATGAGGCTCATGCCGCATGGGTTGAGGAGGATGCCGCATAGCATGAGGCTCCTGCCTCAAGGGTTGAGGAGGTTGCCGCATAGCATGAGGCTCATGCCGCATGGGTTGAGGAGGATGCCGCATAGCATGAGGCTCCTGCCTCATGGGTTGAGGAGGTTGCCGCATAGTGCTGGAACCCGGCAACTCCCGATGCGGCAGCTCACGCATGAAAGCAGGAGGCGCAGCAAGAACATGCGTCTGGCAGGGAGGACTGCGCAGAGGTGGAGGAGCGCTCGCAGGAGGAGGGGTGCTAACCTTCTCTGCCTGATACTCCTGCATCAAAGCCGCAAGCTGAGACTGCATAGTCTGCAGCATTGACCACTTGGGGTCTACAGTGGTTGGAGCAGAGGCCTGTTGAGGCACCACTCTACCTCTCTTGGGAGGTGTGCAGTCATCAGATGACTGCGGCGAGTCCGAACTGGCCTAGTGGCTACACCTGGGCCGTTGGACTAGCTCGGAAGGGACCTTACGTTTGAGCGGTCGTGAGACCTGGGTCCACCGTTTCCTCCTGGAAACTTCTTCCGCAGACGAGGAAATTAAGGGCTCATTCGTCTGGGAGTGGAAGTGACGATCTCTAGCAGATACGCCCGCAACCACTGAGGATACAACTGTGCGCCGATCAAGGCCTGCCGAACCCTTTGGTCCTTCGACGTTGCTTCTCCCCTGGGCTTGGGAGCTTGCAAGAGGTCCCGGACTGGGAGGACGACTGGCACGCACAGAAGTATCCTCATGCGCAACACTGACACTGACACTATGCACAGCACTGGCACTAACACTTCCCACTGCTAAGTTCCTTGACATCTGCCAAGAGAAGATTGTGGTCACTAACCAACGACTCCACCTTATCACCAAGAGCCTGAATGGCACGCAACATATCCGTCATATCAGGCTGAGCACTCGTAGCAGGTTCGGGGGTCACCACCACAGGGGAAGGAAAAGGTTGAGGGGCATGGGGAGAGGAATAAACCAAAGAGCGAGAAGAACTCCTCCTAACTCTCTCCTTCTCTAATCTAGTTGTATATTTGAGGAATTCATTAAAATCGAATTCCGAAAGCCCAGCACATTCCCCACATCGATCTTCCAATTGACAGGATTTTCCCCTACAATTGGAACATACGGTGTGAGGATCAACAGCGGCCTTCGGAAGACGCCTATTACAAGTCCTAACACTACATCGCCTAAATTTAGGAGCTTGAGAGTGGTCGGACATCTTGAATTTCAGGAACAGTCAAGGGGGAATTCCAAGGTAAAGCAAAGATCGTTAACCAATAAATCAAATTAATTCCAAAAGCTATCTAAGCTAAGGGAAAAGCTTCCTGTACAGCGAAGGCTAAATTTTAGAGCAAATACTTCACCAAACCGTGAACAAAAGACTCCAAAATCAACAGCGTATCCATGTAGGTCTTGCCGGCGGCACGACAGAGGAAAAATTGAGGTTTTGTTGACAAGAAGTACTGGAGTACCTGACCACAGATGGCGCTGGTGAGTACACCCCCACCTGTATAGCGATCGCTGGCGTATCCCGACCGTAGATTTCTGTCGGGCAACGGAGTTGACAGCTACATGATCATCGGGTAAGATTAATATTGAAAAACATCATTTCACATTCCGCCAACCCTGAAAAAGGTAGTTGATACAGATTCTAGTTCTCCCTGCTTCTGATGCATACTCCTTAGGACCAAGCCAAGCCCATATACTCACAAGCTTCAGCAATAAACTAACTCAATAAAAAAAAAACAGCTAAACAGTCTTTTTGGCATTGCCAAGAATAACACTTTAGCAGACTTAGCCTTCCCTCTTCTCAAAGTATATGCCCACCCTCAGCGAAAGGCCACAATCTTCGCTTGGCTTATGGGGATGGCTTCAAACAATCATGCCCCTAAAAGCACAGTGAAAGTCTGGATATTTTTCCTGGTTAAACCATAAACAATGAGTGTCATCCTGTTACCTAACTTGCTTAGTCTTGCTTTGTTTCATCATTAACACACGAACCAAATTCCAATATTCAAACTAAAATGTATGAGAAAAAAAATTTAAATGCCTTGGATAGGATGCATCAGTAGGTCTACTCGTGGTCAAAGATAAACGTGACGTTTTTAACGAGAGTGGGCAGGGCTACTCGCTTAGATTCGTCGCCTATGGTTAACTATCTGGTTAAATATTTCAACAGCCGTTCTATCTCTGCTGAAGACTTTTCCTATTTTAAAGAAAAAAGGTTTGTATACACGTAGGAACAAAGCTAAAGTAAAAACACCAAATGGTGTATCTTCGATGACACTTTTATTCAGGTAGTTTTAGGTATTAGGGCAGCCTTCAAAAGAATGCTTTATAAAGGAGTAAAAGAGTTTGAGGTATAGTACTCAACTACAGATTGAAGATGTCTGCTCATCAATTCTTAACTAATTTCAGCTTGCCTTTGAAACAAAATGAATGTATGATATAAATGAACAGGTTATAATTACAGTGAAGCTGAATTAACTTGAATCATGTTATTGAACACTTTATTGAATGAATTATATGACAAATGATTACAGACATTACTCTTTCTCAAGGTCTTTGTAGTAGAACATATAATTTAATGTCATATTTCTCTAAACTATATTTCTGTTAGATATTATAGAGAATATTACATATCTCCATACTGTACAGTGTAATTTATTTTGTTATGCTTAGTACTGTATAGAAAATATTTATGCAAAATAAAGGAGATAGTTCCTCTACATTGAAAAATTACAATATATGCACACTAATAATTAGCAAAAGCGTTTACACCAAAACCCAAAACTTCAAGTGTTAAGTATGCAGGCTGACACGCACACAAACATTACTATGTAATAAACAACGAAGGCCATTATAAAAGTGTGCTACCTGTTGTGACTTACTTTTGTTTGGTCTGGCGCATGAACTGCTGAATTTTTCGAGCAGCTTGGTGCTGCCGCCTCTGTGAATAAGTTCTCCTGGAAGCAGACCAAAACAAATTTCCTCAGACCAGAGTATTTGTCAAAAAGTATAGAAGTATTGTGCATTAGGCATATTAAGTCTTGCAAAATACAAAAGATGAACCCGATGGAAAACTTTATTCCTGAGATAACCCACTAGGTACAGAAAGATTTGTTAATGAATTATTTATCAGTATTACTTAAACAATGCAAATGCTAATTTTAACCTTAGCAGTTTCAAGAGTATTGTGCTGTAACTAATTTTGTTTTGCTCCTTAAGATATACATAAATATGGTCTACAGATTTTCTGCAATTAATGCTATTTAAAAGATAAATTTTATAGTTACGAACTTGTCTTATAATTAAATTTATTTAAACTGGATATGGTGTTTATAATTCCATGCATTTACTTTTTAATTAGACTACTTTGAACATGCTGTTATTTGGCACTATGTAATGGTAAGTTCATAATTTTTTGTGGCTTGAAAATGTTAATGATTATGAGCTGTGATTAAAAATGAACTTATACTTACTTTAAGGTTGGAATTGGAGTGCTTTCTCTTGATCCTCTAAGGGAAAACTTGACACCTGGATGTTCACCACCTTCTAAGCTCTTCTTGAAGCGCTTATGTTCACAATATGACCTAAACTGGTTCTGAATTAATGTTGCTGCTCTACTCATTTGTCTAAAGTAAACATACTGAAAAGAAACAAGATACTATTCAATAAATTGAAAATAACCACTGATAATCTACTAGACTAATATTCTAGTACCTAAGGGAAAGATGCTGATTATACAGATGAGTAGAGCGCTGAAACACTTACAGGTTTTATGATGATGAGAAGATATCACTAAAGAAAGAATTACATTATATAGTACTATATAAAGTATTCCATTCATAATATAAACTTGGACTGTTATGGGATGAGTTTATAGTGAGGGAAAAAAGAAATTTAAGATAAAAAGTACATGAGAGAAATACATTCAGAAAAAATACTGTACAGTATATGTAATACAGTAATACCTTGAGATACGAGCGACCCAACATACAAGAAAATTGAGATACAAGGAGAGTTCCAAGCAAATTTCTATTCCGAGATACGAGGTACAGTAGTTCCCTATGCGGCCGCCAGGTGGCTGCGTATAAAGGGGGTGACAAAAAGATTTCCCCTATATAAGCATGTGTGGTGAACTAGTACTGTAGGAACGAGATTATCTTGCAATGTACGGAACTTCTCTGTGTAATGAGATACTACAGTATTTGTAAGTCTAAAATTAATATGCTTTAAATGTTTGAGTTAAAATATATGTCTATGAATGATATTGTATGCAGTATTAACTTTTAAGTGGATATGAGCAATGAGTTTTTACTCTAGGGATACCGTATGTCTATAAAAAATTGGGCATGGATCCTTGTTAACATGACAAATTTGGATGTAATTTATATTTTTCCTAAGTGTAATAATGTAAGTTCTTTACTAGGAGTAGATTCAGTATAAGTTGGTGTTCTTAACCATTAAAAAAATGTTGAGAAAGTTGGTAACCAACCTCCCGACAAGCGGGGGAAGACTGCACACTCACTTGCCTGTCCATCTCAGAATCTCGACAGCTAGATGGCAAAGCTGTGGAGAGAAAGAACCTCCTTGGTTGTTCAGGTAAGCCATCACGAAAAAGTTGTCGCTCAGCTGCACTAACGAGTGACTTGGTAGAAGATGTAAAAAGTGTTGAAGGGCTAGAAAAGTTGCCTTAAATTCAAAGAGGTTTATGTGGAATTACCAAACAGGGTTGGACCACAACCTGGAGGCCATGTGATGAAGCAGGAGAGCACCCCAACCTTCCTTTGATGTATCTGTGAATGACCTACCCTTCTTGTGATACATCTGTAAAGAGAATCATATCTGGAGGGGGAGAGAGAAGATGAAAAGCTTGAAGAAGATTGGAATCTTATAAGTCTCTTGTGCTCAAACCCTATCAAAACGGGTTTCCCTGAACAGTCCCTGCTTTGAGACCAACCGGTCTTCGTTGTCAGTGAAGTGACTGCGTGCAGTGGCACTGTAGGCCACCGTAAGGGAGTAAGCCAACTCCACAAGAGAAAAGGAAGGGCCACTTCCTTCAATCTTTTGATTCTGTTCTGAGATGGAAAGCACCTTTCCTAGTTGGATATCGATGTGCATTCCCAGATATACCAAATCCTGTTTGGGATGCAGAGATGACTTCTTGCAATTTACTGCAACCCCCCAATCATGGCAAAACTTGAGAAGCTTGTCTTGGTGTAGGAGAATGGTTGCTGCCTAGTCTGTCAGAATCAGCCACTTGTCCACATAGAGGAGGAGACGTGGGCCCAGGCTGAAACTAGAATGAACACCTGAGGTGCTGTTGACAGGCCAAAGCATAGAACTTGGAACTAGTATATTTTGTATAGGCAGACAGTATCTTAGTTATTTTCTTGAGGAGCGATGGACAGGGACCTGAAAGTACATGTCTGTCAAATCCTTCATTATCATGAAGTCCTCTGGTCTAATCGCCTGTCTTACCATGGCTGCAGTTCTTATCCTGAACAGAGTTTGAGGAATAAACTCGTTCAGGGCTGAGAGTGGTCTTTTACTCTCCTGCCTCCAGATGCCTTCTTTAAAAGAAAGAGTTGATTGAGGAAGCAAAGATGGAAAGCACCCTTATCTAACATAGTTAGTACTTCTGTCTGAAGGGCGATGTCCTTCACTGATCCCTTGGCGAGGGACGGAGGACTTGATGGGTGACAAATCAGGGGAGTGGGAGAGCTGATGAAAGGGACAATGTACCCTACCCAAAGGACATGTACTGTCCAAGGCTGGGTGCTGTGGCTCTCCCAAGCTACCACCCAAGTTGCAAGCATCCCCCCAACTGGTGTTGAAGGGGGAATGCCCCTCCCTAGCAGGGGTGTTGTCCACGTCTGAATTATTTATCCCTCTTTCCTCTCTGGCCTTTCCCTTGAACGGGTTGCTTGGGCCGAGTTGGGGAAGGTCTTATGTGGCTGTCTCTGCATAGTCTGAGCTTTTGGCATAGTAGGTGCCAAAGAGGAAGGGGAGAATGAAACAGCCCTAGTCATGGCTTGCCTTCCTCCATTTCTCCGCTACTCTGACCTCGTCCACCAGGAACAGGGAATAGAGGAGTTACAGAGTAGGACGTCCTGTTTGGCAACTGCTTTAGGAACTTAGACGATCAAATCTCATCTCTTTTAAGACCCAGTTGACCCAATGGTTGGCAGCATTGTGACCCAAGAACTCAACTGCCCTGGCCCCTCACAAGGTCGTTCTTAAACATTCTCTTCTCACGGGTCAGACAGATCTTGTTGTCTGCCAGGTATTCAACTGTACCCGACCAATGGTCCACCAAGGGGGAGGTTTGAAGGGTAGCTTTTGCAAGACTCCACCACTTACGTGTCGCCAGAAGCAAAAGTGACCTGTTGAGGTGCCAACTTGTTTGTCTGCGGATATTTCCTAGGCAAGGGCTGACATTGGCAGATCTACTGGCAGAGGAAAAGGGTCATTGTTCAAAACATCATAGTACTTCCTTTGCCTCACGAAAGGAGGAGGAAGTATTCTCGAGGAGCTGCGAGGCCTGAGGAAGTCTTTCCATAGAGATCTACGAGTTTACTTTCTTTAAGGAACCCGCCACCAGTCTGGACCAAGGAAGCTCCAATCTTGATCTCTTAAGTCTGGGGCATTACAAAGTAGGTCTTGGGTAGTGACCTGACCCTCTGGAGTGGGATAGATAGGTTTATTAAGGCCATTGACTTTGCAAATGCAGGTCAAGACCTGAAGGAAAACAGAATTAGACTCCCAGAGCTCAGTGCTAGAAGGCTTAGAACTGGCCAATGCATACCCAGCTGGGCCTGGAGTGGATCACATTATTCATCATGAAGTACAGTAGGGGAACGAGACCCGAGAGGAGCTTCCCTAGAAAGCGGTTCTGAAGCAGACACTATTGCCTGTTGAATCCTCCACTGAAGAAAGGGTTGTCTTCAACCTTCAAGTCCCAGTTCTTCGGCAGGGATGATTATTTCTTCCTACCACAGGACTTTCCTGTGGAGGCTCCAGTGACAGAGAGCAACAGTGTGCTCCTGGGAGGCAGAGGAAAGTCTCAGGGTTGGGATCAGAGATGGTAAATCGTATGCTTCCATATGGAAGTCTATAAAACTCTACAAAAGAAATCTCCCTCAGAGATTTCGATCCCCTACTGGTTCTATAATGTAGGGTGTTACTGGGAGGAGGCATGACCTGGCTAAGTTTTCCAGCATCTCTGAGGGATATTCGTGGGATCAAGGCCGGTTGTTTCCATAAGAGGTCCAAATCCAAGAGGCGGAACCTAGCAGCCCCGTCTCCTGGTGTGTCTAATACCTAGACACATGCAAAGTTGGTCCTCACAGGGGAGCTGGAGACTTAGACTGAGAAACTGGTGATGGAGAGGCGGTGGGACCACAAAAAGATGGCGTCATGCTACGGTGCCTGGGGTCGAAGTTGGTGTTAGGATTCCAAGGAGACACTTTTAATGTCAAAGGAATGGCAAATGTTTCATCAGATTGAACCGATGAAAAAGAAGCCTTGGCCGGGGCAGGTCTGGAGGTCAAAGAAGCCATGACAATGTCATGTATTCACTCTGCTTCAGGATCCCAAGGAGTAGAGGGTTGGGAATGCGTTGAACGGCGGAAAAGTGAAAGAGATGAAATCTTGCTCGTGAAGGAGGTTAAAATGCAAGAGAGAGCGAGCTGATGTCATGCTCAGGGTAGCTCACTGCTTGCAGGCGAAACGTCATACGCGCCACGAGCAAAAGAGGGGGGATCCCGAGCATAGATCTTGAGAATATCCTAATAAGGCTAATGGTGTTGAGGAGACCTGGACTGGGGAGAGTGGGGTAGGAGGATGGTAGCTAGCTTCCCCCGACTCATCCAGAAAGTACCTTACAAGGGCGGGCTCCTCCCGAGCATGTCCTGCTAATGGAGATCGAGGGCGTTTTGGCATTACCTTAAATGCTGTCGTGGTGTAATGAGGGGCCCATTGGGCCACCCTCCCAGGGGAGGGCGAAGTGCTCCCCTGCTTGCTCCGAAGAGCTGGAGCATGCTGGCAAGTAATCATGAACACGCTTCTGAGCTGCCCAAAGAGGAGTCCTCTCGAGCATGGCTAACAACTCACGAACGAGAGGATGTCCACCAAGATTTCCCGCATGGCCGATACGTGTTGGGGGAGGGAACCTGCTCCTGAGTGGATTCAGCAGGTGTGCTCACCCCGTGGGATTGGCCAGCAAAACTGATACCCCTTTAACCCCTTAGGGGAACAACCAACTACAAAACGTCGGGTGTAATTGCCAAGGAAAAAAGAGGTGAGGGGCACAGGCCTAGAGGGAAAGGGGCTCCTTATCTTGGCACAGGAAGAGGAAGGGCTAAGGCCAACCTCTGTGGGAGCAGATGGAGGCTCCTGCTGTGCACCATGCTTCAAAACCTATAAAAGCTTGTCACTTGAGGTTCCACAGAGAGCCCTAATGAAGGCCAGAGCTCATGAAGAGCAAGGGAGGACTTCCCCCCGGGATAGAACCCCACTGCTTTGCCAGGGGAAGCAACAGGGTCCTCCGAACCCGAGAGTTGTCCTAGAGTCAAAGGCACATCCCTCGTGTCTGACCGTACTCCAGAGGAGGCCGATTGGCAGAGGCAATGGGGGGAGTCCCTTGGATGAAACAGTCAGTCTGGACTAATTGGCCTTCAAGACAGAGTTTGAGGGTGAAGAGTTCTGCATAGACTTCTTCCTACTGCCACAGAACCACTCCCACTGGGAGGATACTCGCCAATAGGAGATGCTTCTGTGCGGGAGTGTCCTTTCACAAAGTGTAAAGCTGATGAGGATCAGTCTCCAAGGGGAAACAGAATGTGCCACTAGGGCGGCCATCCATGCCAGGGCAGACCCGCATAATGCTTCCTCAGGAACAGCAGTCACACCTGCAAAAAGAAAGAGATCAAAGTCAGTTAGAGCCAGTTAAACAGAAGACAGAGAGGCAACGGAGCATGTCCGGTCTAATGTAGGCAAATCAAAAGTGGTTGAGTAAGTGAGTATGCAGGCAGAGCTGGAGTCTCCCCCCTATCACAACGCTTACTGGTCGCTCAAAATTTTTTATTGCTAAGAAATCAAGCTCCGCTGAATTTTTTCTTAGTAAAGAACAAGGGTTTGTATTCATGTTAGAACAAATTATTTTTTATCAACATTCTCTTATAGAGGAGGGATGGACAAAAACTGCTAGGTATTTTGTTGAAGGGGAAATAAGTGATAGCTTTTGAAGAAGGAAAACATAAATCTGCTTCCTATACCTTTTTTTTTAATAATAACTTTTAAAGAATCCAAAGGAAGTTTATAGCTTACCTGTTTGTAGCGTCTATAATAATTCTGGATAACAATGGCAGCTTGTCTTTCTTTATCTTGTTCTTGTAATCTCTTACGGCCTTTATATAATCTATATGCTTTTTGTATAGTTTTGGCTGCTTCATACAATTCTCGTTGCTCTCGATCTGAAAAACAAACAATATAATACACTGTGCACTATAATCCATTTGGATGGGAATAAAGTTTGACAAAATAGTCATTCCAATTTGTTAAAATTTAACATTTTCACCAGTTTACCTGAAAGAGTAAGATTAGAAAAATCCCTGGAGAAGTCTTTTGTAGATGCTTGGAAAAACTCTGAAAAATCTGCAGTAGTTGGTGGTGGTGATGGACTTTCTAATGTAAATGAAGCAGGTGATGGCAAACAACTAGAAGAAGCTGGACTCATTGAAGAACTAGGAGTTCCCACATCTATATACCTACAAAGTAAAACACACTTTTAAATATATTTGCAATCTAGTAAAAATTATATTTTCAACCCTAATGCCTAATGTAAATAGTGAAATTAATTTATCTCATCAAATTTTATTATTGGATGGAAAATTGAAAGGGCAATTTACTCTCTCATGTAGTATAGATCATAAAGAAAAAATGGAAGCCCAAAGTATTTTATTTACTACAGCAAATAGTCAAATCAGAGGCTGTCTTCCTTTAACATTTATCTACACATCAAACTATATACCCAGGTTGTTATCTTGACAAAATAAATATGAACTTTACACACTGAACAGTAAGTAATAAATCAAATATAACTTATTTGTTTTGAATCTATTTTCAAGATTTCTTACAGTACTTCTATTTTTTGCTTACTGATTGATGTATAAGAAAAATGCCCATGGTTATCATTCAAATTATAATTTTTGGAAAATTATGCACTGAATGCAACATTACTGTACTGCTTGCAATAAGAAATACATCTTAATTTTTCATGAATATTCATTAATAAATATCGGGTGATTATTTTCATTAACAAAATTTATCTGAAATCATCTTAGTTTGTTCTTATCTCATAAATCAGGATATGAAAGCTTAAAGTATTGTGAAAATATGCATGCAAACATAATTTTATAAGTGATGAATATTTATGTACTGCACTACTATATATGTTAATGTCAGCACTAATTACAGGTAGTTGTCGATGGACGGCCTATGCAAGACTTTACAACCGCTTTTTTCTCTGTGATGACATCACACTTCTGTCAGAAATAGTACGCTTATGGGAAAAATATTTCTTTAGAAATAATTATTTTCTTTTATAAAATTAAATAATTTCTCTTGGTAAATTAATATTTTTTATTGATAATATACGTTATGCATTTTAAATAAAAAATATAATAAGAAAAGTTTTAATCTGTCGAGTTCATCATATGTCTGATAACGTCATTTCTGGCAGAAAGCGAGTTGGCAAATTAAGTGATTTCCTTTCAATCAGACACCGATTAATATTAGTATAACTGTAACTGAAATATCGAGTAATGATACCAAGTATTTCTTGTGTACAGTACTGTACTACTTAGTGTAAATTTGACTACAACTAGGACAGAATCTCATATTTTATGCATTTAATGTCATTTATTTCATCTCTGATAGTAGTTCAACATTTATGGTCTTAGAAATGATAATTTTTTTTATTTCATAAAAACAAAATACATACTCAAGTTATTTTCTTTAACAGAATAGGGTTTTAAATATGTCGCAAGTCATTCTTTGCTGAGTTCACGTCTCAAGTCGGGCAATTTCATAGTTCTGGCGGAAGGCGAGTTGGCAAATTGAATAATTTCCTTTTGATGTTTCACTAAGTAATATTAGTACATTATTCCTGTTATCGAAACATCAAGTAATGATACCAAGAATTTCTAATAATGTCTAAAGAAATACGAAAATTTAATAAAGTAAAAATTGATAAAAAATATGTAGCTTTATAAATGAACTACCAGTACAAAAAAGAGAGAGAGAGAGAGTATATACAGTATATACTCACATTTCATGCAAGTTAAGAAATAAAATCATGGCGAGTTGTAATCATTTCCATTGTTCACATTTATAATTTGATTTTATTAATACTTCTGTCTATTACAGTATTTCTAAATCAGCTGATTAAGGCAAACTACTTAAAGATATTTTTATTTCCTAAAAGAACAAATTATTACTTCAACTATCATTTTTAATTTAGCATACTAAATTATTTTTATGAGAAATGTCTCATATTTTATTTACTGTTAATTGCAAAAATAGAAGTTTACTGGTTTCATCCAAGTTGTCGATGCATAATAATTCATTCATTTTAGCTCTGTAGTGCTTGACTGTAAAGCTTAACAAATTATTTGTTATATTGTGTTATAACAAAAAAAAAAAAAATGTTATTTTGATAATAAAATAAATTTTTGAATATACTTACCCGGTGATTATAATAGCTGCAGCTCTGCTGCTTGACAGAAAACTCTACGGAAAAAATCCGCCAGCGATCGCTATACAGGTAGGGGGTGTACTTCAACAGCGCCATCTGTCGTCCAGATACCCAGTACTCATTGTAAACAAAGAACTCAATTTTCTCCTCGGTCCACTGCGTCTCTATTGGGGAGGAAGGGAGGGTCCTTTAATTTATAATCACCGGGTAAGTATATTCAAAAATTTATTTTATTATCAAAATAACATTTTTCAATATTTAACTTAGCCGGTGATTATAATAGCTGATTCACACCCAGGGGGGTGGGTAGAGACCAGCAATAAATGTTTACATCATTATGAGCTAAGGATTTTTTATTTCATTTTAGAAGTTATCAAAATAACAAAAACAAAATAAATAGGTACCTGGTAAGGAAGTCGACTTGAACAATTACTCTGCCTTTTTAAGTACGTCTTCCTTACGGAGCCTCGCGATCCTCTTAGGATGCTGAGCGACCCCTAGGATCTGAAGTATGAAGGGTTGCAACCCATACCACAGGACCTCATCAAAACCTCTAATCTAGGCGCTTCTCAAGAAAAGAATTTGACCACCCGCCAAATCAACCAGGATGCGAAAGGCTTCTTAGCCTTCCGGACAACCCAAAAACAACAATAAAAAACATTTCAAGAGAAAGATTAAAAAGGTTATGGAATTAGGGAATTGTAGTGGTTGAGCCCTCACCCACTAATGCACTCGCTGCTACGAATGGTCCCAGAGTGTAGCAGTCCTCGTAAAGAGACTGGACATCCTTAAGATAAAAAGACGCGAACACTGACTTGCTTCTCCAATAGGTTGCGTCCATTATACTTCGCAGAGATCTATTTTGTTTAAAGGCCACTGAAGTTGCGACAGCTCTAACTTCATGTGTCCTTACCTTCAGCAAAGCTTGGTCTTCCTCACTCAGATGTGAAAGAGCTTCTCGTATTAACAGTCTGATAAAATAGGATAAAGCATTCTTTGACATAGGCAAAGATGGTTTCTTAACTGAACACCATAAAGCTTCTGACTGTCCTCGTAAAGGTTTAGTTCGTCTTAAATAGAACTTAAGAGCTCTCACAGGGCATAAGACTCTTTCTAGTTCATTTCCAACCATATTCGATAAGCTTGGAATATCGAACGATTTCGGCCAAGGACGAGAAGGTAGCTCGTTTTTGGCTAGAAAACCAAGTTGTAGAGAACATGTAGCCGTTTCAGATGAAAATCCGATGTTCCTGCTGAAGGCGTGAATCTCACTGACTCTTTTAGCTGTGGCTAAGCAAACCAGGAAAAGAGTCTTTAAGGTGAGATCTTTAAAGGAGGCTGATTGTAGCGGCTCGAACCTTTCTGACATGAGGAATCTTAGTACCACGTCTAAATTCCAACCAGGTGTAGCCAAACGACGCTCCTTCGTGGTCTCAAAAGACTTAAGGAGGTCCTGTAGATCTTTATTGTTGGAAAGATCCAAGCCTCTGTGACGGAAGACTGTTGCCAACATGCTTCTGTAACCCTTGATAGTGGGAGCTGAAAGAGATCGTTCTTTCCTCAGGTATAAAAGGAAGTCAGCTATTTGGGTTACAGAGGTACTGGTCGAGGATACAGATACTGACTTGCACCAGTTTCGGAAGACTTCCCACTTCGATTGGTAGACTCTAAGGGTGGATGTCCTCCTTGCTCTAGCAATCGCCCTGGCTGCCTCCTTCGAAAAGCCTCTAGCTCTCGAGAGTCTTTCGATAGTCTGAAGGCAGTCAGACGAAGAGCGTGGAGGCCTTGGTGTACCTTCTTTACGTGTGGCTGACGTAGAAGGTCCACCCTTAGAGGAAGCGTTCTGGGAACGTCCACTAGCCATCGAAGTACCTCGGTGAACCATTCTCTCGCGGGCCAGAGGGGAGCAACTAACGTCAACCTTGTCCCTTCGTGAGAGGCGAACTTCTGCAGTACCTTGTTGACAATCTTGAACGGAGGGAATGCATATAGGTCTAGATGTGACCAATCTAGGAGAAAGGCATCTATATGAACTGCTGCTGGGTCCGGGATTGGTGAGCAATATATTGGGAGCCTCTTGGTCATCGAGGTTGCGAAGAGATCTATGGTTGGCTGGCCCCATGTGGCCCAAAGTCTCATGCACACATGCTTGTGTAGGGTTCATTCTGTTGGAATGATTTGTCCCTTCCGACTGAGGCAATCTGCCATGACATTCAAGTTGCCTTGGATGAACCTCGTTACTAGTGAAATGTTTTGACCTTTTGACCAGGTGAGGAGGTCCCTTGCGATCTCGTACAACGTCATAGAGTGGGTCCCTCCTTGCTTGGAGATGTACGCCAAAGCCGTGGTGTTGTCCGAGTTCACCTCCACCACTTTGCCTTGAAGGAGAGACTTGAAGCTTTTCAAGGCCAGATGAACTGCCAGTAGCTCCTTGCAGTTGATATGCATTGTCCTTTGACTCGAGTTCCAAGTTCCCGAACATTCCCGACCGTCTAATGTCGCGCCCCAGCCTGTGTCCGATGCGTCCGAGAAGAGAACGTGGTTGGGAGTCTGAACAGCCAGGGGCAGACCCTCTCTGAGGCTGATACTGTCCTTCCACCAAGTCAGGCAAGACTTCATCTTCTCGGAAATGGGGATCGAGACCGCTTCTAGCGTCTTGTCCTTTTTCCAGTAAAAAGCTAGGTGATATTGAAGAGGATGGAGGTGTAGTCTTCCTAACGATACGAACTGTTCCAGGGATGATAGTGTCCCTATCAGACTCGTCCACTGCTTGACTGAACATCGTTCCTTCTTCAGCATGTTCTGGATGCATAACTGGGCTTGGCTTGTTCTGGGGGCCGACGGAAAAGCCCGAAAAGCTAGACTGTGAATCTCCATCCCTAAATACACAATAGTTTGGGATGGGACCACTTGAGACTTTTCCAAATTGACAAGGAGACCCAATTCCTTGGTCAGATCTAGAGTCCACTTTAGATCCTTCAGACAGCGACGACTGGAAGAAGCTCTTAGAAGCCAGTCGTCCAAATAGAGGGAGGCTCGGATGTCCGCTAAATGAAGGAATTTGGCTACATTCCTCATCAGCCTCGTAAACACAAGAGGAGCTGTGCTTAGGCCAAAGCACAGGGCTTGAAACTGGTAGACAACCTTTTTGTAAACAAATCTCAGAAAAGGTTGGGAGTCTGGGTGGATGGGGACGTGGAAGTATGCGTCCCTTAGGTCTAAAGAGACCATCCAGTCTTCCCTTCTGACCGCTGCTAGAACGGACTTTGTGGTCTCCTTGGAGAACGGCTGCTTTGTGACAAAGACATTCAGAGCACTGACGTCTAGCACCAGCCTCCACCCTCCTGTCTTCTTTGCCACTAAGAAGAGACGGTTGTAGAAGCCCGGGGTTTAATGGTCCAGGACTTTGACTACCGCTCCCTTTTCTAGTAAGAGAGACACTTCCTGTTTCAATGCTCGTCTCTTGTCTTCCTCTCTGTACCTGGGAGAGAGATCGATGGGAGACGTTGCTAGAGGGGGTTTTCGTACAAACGGGATCTTGTACCCCTCTCTGAGCAACTTCACAGATTGTGCATCTGCGCCTCTCTTCTTCCAGGTCTGCCAGAAGTTCTTGAGTCTGGCTCCCACTGCTGTCTGAAGAAGCTGGCAGTCAGACTCTGCCTTTAAAGGTCTTGGTTTCTTTCTTCTTTCCACGTCTCCCTTCGGCACGAGCACCTCCTCTGCTGGAGGCTCTGCCACGAAAGGGCGGAATAAATCGGGACGCTGGAGTGTCCATCCTTGGTCTAGCTGACAAGGTAGGCAAAGGGGTGGCTTTGCGAGCAGAGGACGCAACCAGATCATGAGTATCCTTCTGTATCAAAGAAGCAGCAATCTCCTTAATCAAGTCCTCTGGAAAGAGGCACTTGGAAAGAGGAGCAAACAGAAGTTCGGATCTTTGGCAAGGTGTAACTCCAGCTGACAGGAAAGAGCAAAGGTTCTCACGCTTCTTGAGGACTCCGGACACGAACGATGCAGCAAGCTCATTAGACCCGTCACGTATGGCCTTGTCCATGCAGGACATGATGAGCAAGGAAGTCTCCTTCTCTGTCGGAGAGATCTTCCTGCTTAGAGCTCCCAGACACCAGTCTAAAAAGTTGAAGACCTCAAAGGCTCTAAATATCCCTTTCTAAAGTTGGTCTAGGTCCGAAGATGACCAACATATTTTAGAGCGTCTCATGGCTAGCCTGCGGGGAGAGTCTACAAGACTTGAGAAGTCGCCCTGGGCAGAGGCAGGAACTCCCAAGCCGAGAACTTTTCCCGTGGCATACCAGACGCTCGATCTAGAAGAGAGTCTAGCAGGGGGAAACGTAAAGGCTGTCTTCCCTAGACTCTTTTTGGACTGCATCCATTCTCCTATCACTCGTAAAGCTCTCTTGGACGAGCGTGCGAGGACGAGTCTAGTAAAGGCAGGCGAAGATGACGGCATACCTAAAACAAACTCTGACGGAGGAGAGCGCGGAGCCACAGACACAAACTGGTCCGGAAACATCTCTTTGAACAGAGCTAAAACCTTTCTAAAGTCCAAAGAGGGTTGCGTGGACTTAGGCTCGTCAAGATCCGAATGTGGTTCATCAACGTGAGCAGCACCATCATCATCCGAAAGTCCATCATCCGAGTATTGAGGAGGAAGCGGCAATAGAGTATGTAACGGCTGGTTAGCTGAGTCCGGTCGCACGGGTGCATGCGTGACTGAGCCGGACGCAACGTCATGGAACTGTTGTCCAGTCTGTGAGCTGGCAACAACCATAGCAGCGCGGGGACGCACAGCGTCTACTCCAGACTGTCTAGCCTGATGTGGGTGAGCAGTGGCAACCACACTGGGTTGCGGAGGTTGACGCACCGCGTCAAAACAAAACAACTCTGACGGTTGTTGTACCTCGCGAACGTCAACGGAAGGCTCCGTGCGTCGCTGAACGTCAACATGCGGCTGGCAGGGTACACTGGAACGCATGGGTGGCGGAACTCTCTCAACTGGAGTGCGCAAGAAGGTCGCCTCAGCGTCCACAGGACGCACAACCGAGTGTGTGGTTGGTTGTAGGCAAGAGGCTGTACTAGCTGGTGCAGCAGCAACCTTTTCCGCACGCAAGTCCTGCATAAGAGACGTTAATTGGGACTGCATGCTCTGCAGCAAAGACCACTTAGGGTCTGCAGGAGCAGGTGCGGCGACAGACGGTGTAACTGTCTGAGGCGGTACCGCTTTGCCTCTCTTAGGAGGTGAGCAGTCATCGGAAGACTGCAGCGAGTCCGTACTGACCCAGTGGCTACAGCTGGGCCGTTGGACTTGCGCGGAAGGGACCGACTTGCCCTTTAACGGTCGTGAGACCTTGGTCCATGGTTTCTTGCGAGAAACCTCTTCCGCAGACGAGGTATAAATGGGCTCTCTCGTCTTTGTGTGGTAGGGGCGATCTTGGGTAGATACGCCCGAAACCACGGAGGGAACGTCTGTTCGCTGATTAAAGCCTCTCGAACCCATTTGTCGTACGACATTGCTTCTCCCCTGGACTTGGGAGCTTGCAAGAGGTCCCGGACTAGGAGGACGACAGGCACGAACAGACGAACCCTCAAGTGCAACATTATCCACAACACTATCACTCACTTTATCACTTCCCACTGCACTTTTACACTTCAGCTCCTTGACGTCCGCCATGAGCTGGTTACGGTCACTAGCCAGGGACTCAACTCTCTCACCCAGAGCTTGGATGGCACGCATCATATCAGCCATCGAAGGTTCCTGAGTGCCAGAAGGGGGATTAGGAGCAACCACTACAGGGGAAGGAATAGGTTGTGGGGCATGAGGAGAGGAAAATTCAACAGAACGAGAGGAACTTCTCCTGACTCTATCTCTCTCTAGCCTACGTGTATATTTTTGGAATTCGATCCGAAAGCCCAACGCATTCCTCACATCGATCTTCCAATATACAGGTTTTATCCCGACAATTGGAACAAACAGTGTGAGGATCGATAGAGGCCTTCGGAAGACGCCTTGAACAGCCCCTAGCATTACACTTCCTGAATTTTGGGACTTGAGAAGGGTCAGCCATTTTGAATTGGTCAAAGGGGAATTCAAAAACTATCCAAAGTCATCAACAAATAATCCGTAATCAAAAAAAGAATGCAAGGATTTATTGAAGAGAAAGCCTGCACAGCGAAAGCTCAAAACTAGAATAGTGTACTTCACCAAATAGTTGTGAAAACAAATCCAGTTAGCAACAGCGAATTAGTAGGTCTTGCCGGTAGCACGACAGAGAGAAAATTGAGTTCTTTGTTTACAATGAGTACTGGGTATCTGGACGACAGATGGCGCTGTTGAAGTACACCCCCTACCTGTATAGCGATCGCTGGCGGATTTTTTCCGTGAGTTTTCTGTCGAGCAGCAGAGCTGCAGCTATTATAATCACCGGCTAAGTTAAATATTGAAAAAAATGTTTTTCAGACACTTTGTCACATTATCTTTTATATTTGGCATTTACAATAATTGGGCGATGTGCACATTTATAGGTTCCCACCAGTTTTTCTTTTTGTTTCCTCCAGTTTGAGGCACAACTCCCCAATTCCAAACAGAATATTGCCTATGAATATTATTTGGTTTCTCACCTTCAGCTACAGCTTGTTGCATATATATGGTAGTATATTTTTTTATCTTTTCTCCATAACAAATATAGGTATAATGTAAAAATATGTCACATAAGCTACTTAAGTTTGTAACAACTATGAGAATTAATTTTACTATCATATGATGATTGAAATACGAACAAAACAACTGCTACAAAACAGCTTTTGTTTGGTTGTTTTTGCAGCTGTATGAGCCTACCCAATGATTATTACATCACTTTTATAACTTTTATCTTTAACCTATTGAACTAGAAAATGTGATGAAGAAATGGAGTAAAGGAGGTTAATCTATTGTAATTTGGTTTCTCAGAAAAGGATCTCTCATGATACCGGAGATAAATAGAATATTTTATGAGCTAAAATTTTGGGGTCGCACAATGAAAACTATATCATCATACTGTATAACATATTGGTTCTGATGTAATATTCATTATGAAGATATTTTGAACATGTTAAGAAATTATATAAACGACACTCCTTGTTATTCGTATGTGCACATATTGTCAGTGAAGTAGTGGGACCTTGAAAACAGCTGATCATAACCGAAGGTACACAAGGTAAGGCAATCTATACAGACAGACAGACAGAACCGAAGGTAAACAAAACAAAAAGTCTGTGAAAGTTGATTGTTAAAATGCTCCTTAAATTGAAAAGTAGAATAAAAAATTGCTTTATTAAAGCAGATGATATCCTATAAACCAAGAAAATTAAATTATATACATTAAGAAAATATTGATAAAATATGACCATGATGATTACAGCATCATGACACAGCATAATAACTCAAACAGAAACTTCACATTTTGAGTTCGACAAACGTCCAGATCGAGTTACGACCCATTTCTCAGTCCCTATCTCTATTGTAAGTCGACGACTACCTGTAATTATGATGATAAAGATTCCTAGATAAATTTTAATATTCCTTACAAAATAAAACTTTCATTCTCCTCTTACCTATATGATGATATATCTGAAAACTCAAAATTGAATTCTGATGTAGTGTCTGGTGGTTCATCCAATATCACTTCCATATCTAAATCAGATGAGGGAGGGTCTGGAACTGCTGGGCTAGGCTCAAGCTGCATCAGTTCCTCACCATCAGTCTGTTTGAACGAAATGAAATAAAAGTTTTATACCACTGGATTATTTAAGGATGTTCCTAGCTAACCAAAGTAATCAGATCCCTTATATCAATTGTTCAAATATCAACAATCTCATTCGTAACTCAAATATCTTATAAAGGACTGAATTATCAATTCCTTTCTAATATTCAGTAATACAATGGAATCTCTGTATCATTCCAGCTATGAATAATTCAGTCATTGAATTCCAGATAACTCCTAACACTATGTAAGGTAAGCTGCAACACACTAATAAGTATTAGTTACAATACACTAAGACTAGAAGAGTAATCCCTCAACTAATCAAAATTCTGTACTTACTGGTTTCATTATAAAAGTGGTTCTTGTTTAGCCATCTTATTAGACTTGATATATTTTGGTGACAAATCTTTTCTATGTTGAATGGTAAATGTAAAGGGAGATTTATTTTAAGCTAGAAATGTAATGGAATTCCAGTTGGTGGTGGAATATCTTGAATAATCAAGTTTAAGCTGTATGTTATTTCTTGAAGTGCAGACTATCAAAAGTCGAGAGGCTACTGTATGTATAATATACTTTACTACTATTTGAAATAGTAACTGGAATACTATATTCTTTTTTAAAACCAAAGCAAAAGTAATTTGGTAGAATGCTGAATTCAGTACCTTTATTCTCTCAGGAAGAGCAGCAATGATCTGTTCTGCTAGAGTGAGAACTCTACTATCATCGGGAGTGGCAAGCCCTGCCATCTCTGAACTAAGGGATTCTCGGCGACTTGCATAACTGCTGTCCACTCCTGTAGCATAAAAGTTTAAGATAGATTTTTTTTTAAGAACTGTAAAGATTCAATTAACAATACAATAACTTTAATATGTCTTCTTACACTACAAAATTCAGTGGTCAAAATGGTACAATATTTTTTAAATTGAGATGAAAATATAATCTACAAACCTATACAGTATTCTAATATAATTAAAACCATACAATAATATATCAAATATAGTACACGCTGAATAATTGTATACAGTAACTCTTTTATTATGAAATTATATTGCAAAAATTTTGAAAATTATTATAAAGTTTAAGAACATACTGGTATAATAATTTGGTAGCAATATTATACACTCACTACTTGCCACTTATAGTCTTTACTGCTGAATATATTTTCCTACTATTTAATTTGAAAGAATAGTTTCTAAATAAAGACTTAAATAATTTTAACCATTGCATTTATATTCCTAAAATTAACTGCCTTGATACATCAGTCCAGAAATTTGTTTAACTTAGTACTTTTATTTAGCATTTTAGGGATATAACAACAGATTAAGGTAATATGAGATGTTTAGAATTTCAAAGTAAATGTAAGACTAAGACTAATGAACATTTAGTTTGAAAGTTGGGAACTACAAACATTGTCTCAAACATCATTCTCAGTCAAAAAATTTAATTCTAATATTTTTTTTTTTTTTATTTCTATGCTCACTTGATGTTCATATTGCTTCACATATGTATACTATACAGGCTTTGCCTTTCAGTCTTTTCATCAACTTCGTTTACCTACTTCAGATTATGAAAGCATCATAGTGTTATTTAGGTTATTAATGATTATAAGGGATATCTTCTGGATTTATTAGTAATTCCAGTGTAGATTATTCAAAGGAGTTATTTCTGGGCAATCATGATCCTCATTTCCTTTGTGTCTCATGCCTGAGGCTGTATTTTGATTTAGATAATCACTGTAAAGAATGTGCAGGCTTTACTGTTTCTTATAAAAAAGTATAGTTCAGAGGAAACTCCAGAGGAGACTAGGCTAGTTGATTACAGTGGGGATGCTGATGCCACCACAACCATTAATGAGTTTTTAGACTTTGATAGTCTTAAGCTATTCGTCTTCTTTGGCTTCTTTTGTTAAATCTAAAAAGTCCAGTGAGTCTTGGAAAAAGGCAGAAATTCTAGTCTAATCTTCTCACTTTTAAACCTTAGCCTAACACCTAGTTTTGTCTTGTGGTTACAGTGCACCAGTCAGTAAAGGTTCTGATGATGCACAGCGCATGACAGAATTGATCACCTCTCTAAGAGCCTTGCACCCTTGAATTATTTCAGTTTCACCTACTGTGAAACCCTCAATAGCCTGCAATCCAATTTGCTCTTTTTGACCACTGGACTCCATGGTAGATTACCGAGTTGGTAGCCTGGATCCTAATATCCCTCTGTTCAGTGAAGTAAGTGTTCATGAGAACTACAGTACTCATTTTATGGTTCCTGTGGAACAGGGTACACAGGGTACCCATATTAGATAAATATCTTAAAAGGTTCAGCGCAAGCTGATCGGTTACATCATGTTTCAGATGGAAATTCACATCGGTCTTATGTAGGTTTGGCCACTAGCGCATCACAAGTTTTCCCTAATGCTGTGAATGTAGGTGTTAGTACCTCAAATGCTGAAATAAGCCGCTTCCTTAGCGTAGGCACAATGGTTCCCATCAAAGAGGAAAAAAAGAGTGAAGGCCTGTAATTAACATTTTAGATAATTCATCAGGACATGAAAATGAAGATAATATGGAAGAGCTGTCAAAATATTTGTGCTTAAAAGTAGAGATTAATTCAGTGGGTACAGGCAGGCTATGATACAGTATTGTGAATGTTGCCATGAAAAATAGAACCTCAGAATATTTTACTTTAAAGGGTCACCATCAGCAATTCCTCAACATTTATTTAGAAAACTCACTTCAGAAGATAATTTCCCTTATTCTACCCTACATATAGATGACATTAATCAAAATAACTTTCACTCAAAACCAATATAAAAAGCTTTATATTTTAGTCAAAAGATTCTATTATGCTACTACTTTACCCCTGTTCCTGTCACCTTTCTAGCATACTCCTTTCACTTTATAGTGTAACTGCAAAGAGTACCTCCAGTTGCATTTGGGTGCTGAATCCTCACAGGTCCTAACTATACTATATAGCTCAAAGTCATAAATCCATCCATCTGTTTAGCCTTCACCTATTATTTAATTTCTAAAATTTATTGCCATACCTCTACAACTTTTTCTCGACTCTTTCTTCATCAATATTTGCCAAAATCTTCCTGTTTATTTAATATTCACTTTAATATTAAAATGGCTATTTATGTTATTCAATACAATTTTCCCCCAAATAAACTGGGTTTCTCTGAAAATTGTTATCCTTCCTTATTATAACCCCTGTACAGCTTTGCCTAACTTTGCCTTTTCATTAACATCAAGCTTTAAATGCCTACCTCTCTAAATACCAAATTTCATATACCTTACCTATAGATGGTGATTTTATGGTAATTTAATCATAAGGTACATATAGAATGCCTTATATTAGAACATTAAATGTCAGGAAACAATGGCTTCTTGCCCCAAAATACTTGAGTAATCTAGAGAAACAGTACCAGATATTATTTTCTTGGCAAACTAATAATTAACTTTACTGTATTGTCAAAACCAAATTGTTTACATCACCATAATCTACAAAGATCTACATTTGAAAAAAAACCTGAAGATTTTGATCATAACCAATTTATTATCTGACAGATCTTGTATAGATGTTGGAAGGATGAGACAAACATGGAGCTGATATTTCTCAAGAGTAGAGTACAGTACTTGATTTTGAATGCATGAAAAGCCATAATTTCATCAAAGCCTGTTATTATTATTAAAGAATGACTACGTGGGCAAGATGTTGCATAATCCTTAAACATGTGAAGTGTTGATAAAACAATCTCTGCACTTTATAACATTTCCTATGCAGATCATTCAGAAGAGTGAACATTGCCATAAAAAATGCTTTCCAAACAATTTACCACCATGAAGTAAATAAAAACCGATATTCAAAGGTGCCCTTCTGATGTTAACTGTCAATAACTATGCCACACAGAGAGCCTCTCCATCATATCCCAAAGGAAATCCAAGTTGCAATCAGCACAAGGCAAACTTATAGAAGAATCCAAGAATATAGTCAAGGGAAGAGGTGGTAAGAAGGAGCCAGACCTTTTAAGGGTATTCTTCTGGAGACATCCCAGGATTATCTTACATTTTTCACCAAAGAAATGGTAAAAGGGACTGGTTGCTCAAAAAAACCACCCCACAAGCCACATATTGGAATTTGCAGGACTCCGAGGCAGATGTCTATTCTGGCAATCTACATATGGAGATTGTTACCACACTGCAGATGGGATCGATATAAAGA
This sequence comes from Palaemon carinicauda, assembly GCF_036898095.1. Lineage (NCBI taxonomy): Eukaryota > Metazoa > Arthropoda > Malacostraca > Decapoda > Palaemonidae > Palaemon > Palaemon carinicauda. Next base: position 117,185,923 of record NC_090732.1, read on the forward strand.
AAGTAGCATCATTTGCATAAGCAACAAGCTTGTTATTAAGGCTAAACCACATATCATGCATATATAAAATGTAAAGGGCCACAGACACTACCCATAGAATCACCAGAAATTAAATTTATATAGTCACCATCATGCCCATCAACAACAAATCTTTGCAATCTATTAGTTAGAAATTCAGTAAAAAAATCTAAGACATTACCCACTAATTTCCACCTGTTTAAGGAGGCCCGGCCGGTATGCCAATACATGGGGTATGGGACAAAAAACACAAAATCCTTAAAATTCACTGAGCTTCATATAGCAATGGAGAATAATACGTATACAAAATATTTTGTAAAAATTCCTCTTACTTTCATAGTTACAGCATAATTAGTAAAAGTAACTCGATAAACCCGAAACATTGATCCCTATAATAAAATGCAGTATCTCTTCTGTTATCGTAAATTTTGATACTTATTACATTTTAATATAAAACAAATTGTGAGCAATAGCATCTGTATAGATTCCATGAGTCACAAGATGAAGTATTACATGGTAATTACACCCTTTGGCCTTCAGTGCTAGCATAAACCTCATAGAGAGTACACATTTGAGTTTGACCTCTGACATTCACTTATTTTTACGTCTTTTTCTTGGTTTCGGCAAGAATTTCATCATGCCAAAGAGGAAAAGATAATTTCAACATCTCGCTAACATAAGGAAGAAGAAAATTTGCTCTAATAAGAGTTCAGAAGTGGGTAAAATCGGTGTTATTAGCGGAGTTAGTGAAGGAGAGAGATGAAGGAGTGACCGTCTTGCCTAATGAAGCAAGATTTTGAGCAAAGGGATCTTCATTTATGATTAAACTATGATAAATAACATTGTTTTGGTATATTAATATCCAAAAAAAGGATCATAAAATTCATAATAATCATGATTTATTAATATTGTCTTTGTAAATATACAAAGAAATATATGAATGCCTGTATTATTATTATTACAGTATTATTATTATTACTTGCTAAGCTACAACCCAAGTTAGAAAAGCAGGATGCTATAAGCCCAGCAGCTCCAACAGGGAAAATAGCCCAGTGAGGAAAGGAAAACAGGCATATAAAATATTTTAAGAAGAGTAGCAACATTAAAATAAATATCCTATGTAAGCTACTGTATAAAAACTTTAACAAAACAAGAGTTAGAGAAATAAGATAGAATAGTGTGCCCAAGTGTTGCCTCAAGCAAGAGAACTGTAAACCAAGACAGTGGAAGATCATGGTACAGAGGCTATGGCACTACCCAAGACTAGACAACAATGGTTTGATTTTGGAGTGTCCTTCTCCTACAAGAGCCATATCTCAAAATTATACTTATTGACCTTCAAATTCTATCTTCTCCTATAGTTTTAAAGATATAGCATTGAAATTTTATATATAGCTTAAGGGAGACAGCATAAAACCATAAAATAGAGTACTTTTTTTTTTTTTTTAAATTCATATTTTTTTCTTAGCTTTTTCCCCTGACTTATAGGGTTTATTTTTTTTTACCATAATGAAAAAATTCATATCTAGCAAAAAAATTACTTTTAAAAAAACTTTTAATTCTATTTGAGGTCTACATCAGGTCTATATAGGGTAGTAATCCCAGGTCTTAATATTAATTTTAAGTATCAAGGGTGGAAATAGAATTTGAAAAACACACATTTTCAGGATAAATCGCCCTGGCGTCGCAGAACTGAAGGTCAGAGGCAAAAATCCTATGGAATTTGGAGATGTCCTAAGTCACCTTATTAACTGGTATGAATGTCAAAGTCCTGTCCTTAAAAACCATCATTATCCGGCCGGCCCCCTTAAGTTTAAAAATAGGCCTTGTAATAAAATGGCCAATATTAAGCTATTTCCCTTGACAGAGAGATCCAAAACAAAACACTTCTGCCACATTCATATTTCAGCTATGGATAAATTCCCCAAGCAGAAAACTTTCACAATATTAGCAACATCATACTCTTACACAAATGATTCACCCACAGCACATCAAACCCTATATACACACAACATTACTCACTTCCATCTTGCATGTACTTAAACTTCTGGATATTAAGGCCCTTTATGTCTAATAATTCTCTTAACCCTTTTACCCCCAAAGGACGTACTGGTACGTTTCACAAAACCCATCCCTTTACCCCCATGGACGTACCGGTACGTCTTTGCAATATTTTTTATAATTTTTTGAAAAAATTCAGGCATTTTCCAAGAGAATGAGACCAACCTGACCTCTCTATGACAAAAATTAAGGCTGTTAGAGCAATTTAAAAAAAAATATACTGCAAAATGTGCTGGGAAAAAATAACCTCCTGGGGGTTAAGGGTTGGAAATTTCCAAAGAGCCTGGGGGTAAAAGGGTTAATACCCTCCATATAGCACTTTCTAGGATTTCTTATCCTCATCTCTTATGCCTTTTTTAATTATATACTTCCTCTATCTAATCATTTTTCTTTTTACACAATTCTCCCTCATGCAAATTATTCTTACACCACATACTATGTAGAGTTAATTTAAAAAGCTTAAATTTTTATTCACTGCTGTGAGTATATTTTAGTGAAGTTTTCATTATATTAAAAACTGGTGATCAAATTTTACTGAATTGTAAGAAAAAAAAAAACTGAAGCAAAACAGACATAAAATATTTCTTGTAAAATAATCCACCAGATTAGTATCAGCTCTAAAAATGAAGTATACTGCAAATTACTCAATTATGGTACTTTCAATCTATCACACTGATATTAAAGCTATTAATGTGTCTGTCATATGAGGAAGCTTACCTCTTAAAGATGAATGATCTTCTTCTTCCCCTTCAGTCTGAAGCTGACTGCTTGCACCTGCGACAATCATGCCATACTTGTTACAGAAGTTTGTTACCAGAAAAAGTTGAGGCCCTCCCAACATTGATAACATTCAAGAAATATATTTAAATCATTGTTAAACTAGCCATATAAAGCTTACCTGATTTTAATGAATTGCAGAAGCAGACCAACACTATGAAGTAACTGTATTACTAATTTTATATAAATTTATCTAAAATTTAAAATAGAACAATGAAAAAAAGCTGTGCTAAACAATATATGGAAGTGGCATTTATGCACTGTATCTTTAAGAATACAAAGAAATTGGTTCAACCAGAATTCAGTTGAGAAACATGCATAAACAGACCCTTTGAGTTCAAAGAAAATGTAATTAAAATTATACTCATGCCCATGTAAATACAGATAATATTATGAAAGGGATTTCTAAATACCAAAAGCCATAAGGATAAATATTTTTAAGCAAACATGACAGTCTACACTTTGATAAAAAGCATCCTTAATTTCAAAGCACCAAGCTTTGATAATTTATGAAAAATATACAAAATACCCTAGTTAAATAAAGTATGCTTGTTGCTTGATGCATGTAGCATAATATTTCCTTAAAATTGAGCAGATTTAAAAGTATGAATTACCTGGAGTAAACTGAAAAGGCATTGGAGAGTCCAGTACATCATCACCAGCACTGTCCAATGTGAGGGAAGGCGCTGAAACTTGTGGACTAGCACCTTCACCCCTGAAAGGATTCGCCAGTATTAAGTCAGTAATTAAAATGTCATAATCCTTTTAAGAGCTCATGAACATTAACTGGATAAATGCAAGACATTTGTTTTATGTTTATGTTCACACACTGAGGTCTTGTAATAATAATACAAGTAAAGGTGCAGATATGATAAAAGCACCATCTTTATATACAACCTCCTTATTTTAAAAATTCACTTATAATTTAAATACAATACTTCTAAAACTATAAATCAACACGAAATACATGTTAATCAAAATCAATTTGAATTCAAGATAAACATGAAATTGAAATGAAATGCCTTCAGAAAATATGGCTGGCCCAGGGCAAACTCATGATCTTAGTGTTCTAAATATGCTCATTGGTGAAAAAAAAAAACTTTTCAAAACAGAACAATAATTCTGCTATGATAAGATATATTTTATTGATCAATGGGAAATTGCAATCTATTACAATGTAGTTCATAATCAGCAACTTTTACTAGCCTAAAAACATGCAAAAAATACTTGAAAACTGACATTAAAAGTCAATAGAAAATCACTCCAAAAATACATATTCATTTTCTTCAAAAGACTCACCGTGAGTACTTTTGCAGAACATCAAGGCCAGAGTCTAAACTCGCTCTTTTGAAGGTGTCCACATTTGCTAGATTTATTCCAGAGTCTACTGATGGTCTTTTAATTAGCCTTCCTCTTCGGGCTGATGTTTCACTCCATGAGGATACCGGGGATGGGCATCCAACTGGACGACACTGATCTTCACTGCTCAGAGGTAAATCAACACTCAGATGTCGTTGCTTCTTGAAGTCACACCTACAAATACCAAGATAAAAAAACAAAATTTGCCAGTACCTAACATCCAGATCTAAAACTATGATAAGAAAACTTGGTGTTTATTTTTTCATACAAATTGAAAATCATCTTATTTTCACCATACTATATGGATGTTTATTAATAAGAAATAGGAATTTTGAGCATGTATGATTATAAAATTTTAAGTTTCATAGCTGGTCTACTGTGAGAAAATAATTCTACAGATGAAACTGTTAAGGGGTGCAACTCTTTTCCATTGAAACATTTTGTTTTGGGGCCCTTGCAAACTTAATCTACTTTTTTATTCCTCAACTGATTTCCATAATTTTAAAGACAATTTTCATGGCAAAAATTTTATAGAACAGATTTTCTTGCTAATTTTTAGATGCATTTTTTTTTTTGCCAAACATAATGGCAATAATAGTTAAGATTGCCATTTTTCATATACAAATTTTTATAATTTTCCTAAACCCTTCTGAAAACTTTTAGAGCATAACATTTCCTATCTTTTCATATATGAATGGTATATATTCGTCAATAAGCAAAAAAGTAGTCAAAAAATTTCTCTGTGTATTTTCTGGGCAGATTTTACACTTTACACATATTTAGTTATCATCTCTGACACTTTTTGCATTATTCAGTATAACCATAACATGAGAATTGTAAATATTTAAATGAACAGACAAAGAAATACTTTGATATAACTTACAGAAATGCAACATACGTTCTTTCAAGACGAGATTGAAAGAAATAAATTACATTGTCCTCTTCAACATTATCTTTTCCAGCCTTAATGAAAGAAAATGCTCCATGTGAAGTTTATGGGAGACTACTATAAGTATCTTTACCTCATATTCTTGAAGAAAGACTTATTATATACTTACGATGATAAGAGAAGGATTACATAACGGATTTTGAAGCAAAGCGAAAAATCTATTTTTGGGTGAGATGCCCATGTCGTCCTGATGGAAGGTTCCTATTGGTAGCTTTCAGTTTCGCCACTTTTCCCCCTCCAAGCGAAAATGCTATTTGGAGTGAAGATTGCCATGTGTCATATCAAGATATACGTCCCCTGAAATGCGATATCCTTAAGAAAAATTTAAGGATATTCGCGCCAGGAGTTAGAATTCTGGAAACCTAAAGGTCAATTCTCTGGGAATATCATTGTAGCCAAATATCCCTAAGAAAGCTACCAATAGGAACCTTCCATCAGGACGACATGGTTTGAGCCCAAAAAAGTGACTAGATCCGCTTATGTCAATATAAGAAAAGTATGTTTTACTCATAAAACAAATTGTTTTTAATAAAAAAAATTGAAACATGAAATATAGACATTCTCCTAGCTAAAAATGCAGTAATCTAAATTTTCTAAATTTCAAGCAGATGTCAAAAGTTACACCCCTTACGAGATTCATTGTAGAGAGGCTACAAATTGACTCAGATTAAGAAAAAAACCGTAGCACTGTAGTTTGAAAATAAAAAATGAACACTTAATTAGACACAGAAAATAATGTAGCAAATGTGTAAACAGGTCTGTACCAGATGAAAATTCAAGTAAATTGTGCACATGGTGAAAAAGAAAATTCATTCATCATCTATTCACATAAAGGAAAATACCACTGGAAATGTTAATAATTTCCACTCTTCATCCATAAATTTGCCACTTGCAGCTTCCTACACTGATAGGCAGTCAACCAAATAGGTACTATACTACTGCAAAAAAAACTTAATTGCCTGTCACTCACCAACTCGCCTACTCATTAAACAACACAGTTCAAGCATAGGCTTTACACATATGCATATCGCAAGCCATCCATTTTACCCTGCACAAAAATAATGGTGTGGTTTCCTATATGGGTTGGAGTGTAGCTTTATATCGTATATTGCGAGTGTCTGCCACAGCATTAATTAGCATAACAAGGGAAATTTTGTTAACCAAGTCTACTGTATAAATCAGGAGTTGAGAGGCAGGTCAGAGGGGTTGATAACGGCCAACAGGTCAAAAGGGGGTAGATAAATGGTGGGATCAATTTATAGATATATAAAATATGATAAGATATAAGTTGCTCATACATACTGAAGCGGGTTTAGCCATGCAAATGTAGTTCTAACTAGCAGATGAAGAGATAAAAGTGACTAGTGTGGTGACTTCCGAATGCCAATCTTCAACACAAATACCAAAGCCCTTACTACTGCTCATCAAACAATTCAATAAAAGGATAGTATTCTAACTTATTCAATATTACATAAAATATTTCTGAAGCCTGTCTCCTATTATGATATAATCATTATGTGCACACATTAAGTACAGTATACAGGGAGGAGTAGTAGCTGGGAAATGACAATAAAAACATAAAAATTACATTATACCTTTTAATACAAAGTAATTATTATTGTGTTATTATCATTTGTGTATTTGTGCATTTAATTATTTATAAATATATATCTCTGGGGATTGATGAGGGATTTAGGAATCCATGGAGTCAATGGTCTAAAAAGTTTGGGAACCCCTGGACTATAAAGCAGAGTCTCTAAATGCATTTCAATTTATTTAAGTCTTGGTGCAAAGCCCAAGAGAGTTCACTGGATGTTATCTCTTACAGAGATAGGAAAAATTCTACATTTAATAGACAAAATGTCAAGATATTTGTTGAAGATGCCTGAAAGTAGGAAAATAATGAATCTTCAAGATACGTGGAAGTATCCCTATTGCATCTCCTATTACAAGTAAGCTTGAAGATAAGTATTGGTAAAAACTGAAAGCAGTTTAAATTTATGGATCGAGGACCTGCAGAGGATTCCCAAGTGGTAAAACGGAAGGCACATAAGCCTTCATGAATATTTTTTTTTAGTAACAGTATTACAGATTTCAAAGGGTTGTTTGGATAAGTTTAAAGGAGAAATTATTTGAAAAATTTAAAAATCCTAGGAGAACTGACATCTGCAGATGCATCTAGCAAAGTTGAGAGAAGTAACTAGAGAAGGTTACAATCATAGGCAGGTCTTTAATTATGATAAGATTTTTTGGGGAGAAAAAAATGCCTAGTAGGACCTAAATAGACAAAAAGTAAAGAATGCATCTTGGTTTAAGGCTTGGAAAGATTGGTTGACCTGGTTTCTTTATAGCAATGTAATGAGCCACAAGATAAAGCCAGCTGTTGTGCACAGAGCCAAGATCCCCCTGGACCTTGGAAGACAAAAATATTGTATGGTTCCTTTTTAAAAGGGAGAACAAAAGTTTTTTTTAGGTACAGGTACTATATTGCTCTGAATATATAATGTTCCCAGACAACCTTCAGATATCACTAATAAAAACGAGCATATTCACGACAAATTTATGCTTCCCAATATGACCTCAGTACTGCAACCTCCATACAAAGGCCGTACTGTATTAGGTGCATAAAAGTTTCCTACATTCCGCAGGTTTTCAAGATGATCAGGACTACTATTAATGCAGACCTGGACACAAATGTAATGAACTTATAAAATTTGTTTACAATCACCAACCATTACATTCATTAAAGGGGTAATGGGCAAGTTACAGCCTCAAGATGTCAATGTTTGTAAAAGAAATTTGTGGTATGAGGTTTTGAATGATTTCAAGGGTTTCTCACAAATTGATGGTGAATTCAAGAAGATACTATACATGGCTAGAAGAGATGACTACACTGTTATGAAAAAGAAAAACTGATTAAATCGTTGACAGACGATTATGATGAAACTGAACCACAAAATTGAACTTTAAAAAAATTGAGTGAAATTTTTAGGCAATGATAATGACACGCCTCCACCTTTAGACACTTTGCACAATCAGCTAACTTTTGATAGTGATGAGCTTCATGAGCTCTTGGCATTGCTAACTTTCTATGTTAAAGTTCAGACAACCAGTATATCCTCACTTAAAATGGGAAGTCTGGTCCTACCAGCCCTGTTGCCAACCTAACTAACTCCCCAAGTTAAGTCTAGTGTTGATAGTGTTTCTTTCAGATTTGAAAGCCTCTCACAGAACCTCCAATTCTTAGATTACTTTAGACCCTTCTGCTGCTAAACCTTTGCATGTTCCAGTGCCATTGAAGACATATCCCTAATTTAAAAGACATAGGAACAAACGATAGAAGAGTAATTGCATACATCCAAATTCCTATTGGTTATAGCAGTCAATCATAGTTCTCTCCCTTTTACTATCTTCCATGAAATTGTTAGGACTATACTGTATGTGGTGATGAAGGTATTAGTGTAAAGACTGTAACCCATTACTTTTGACAGCTTCACCCACTAGCTATCTATACAGTATAATCATGCACAAATTGCCTTCTCTGTAACCCTTTTTATATTTTCATTAACTTCATTTACAGAAATTCATCATTTTTATTGCCTATCCCTGCCTTTTTTGTCTAATTTTGCTCTTTTTCTCTAGCTATTTATTTTTTCCACATTCTTAATTATTTCTTGTACTTTTCATCAGTCAGTAAATCCTACACATAATGCTTAGCTTAGTCCCTAATTTTGTCTATTCAAAAGAAGTACAAATGACACAACCATAGTTGTACAGTAACCTTGAGTACAACATAAATTTCTTATAATTGATGAAAATTCTCAACAAAATACAACATACAGTAGAATTTGTGAAAATACATTACAACTTTAAAAACTAAAATTATAGAGACAAACCTGGATCATATATTTCTATTTTCCAAAAACGTACCTGCGTGGTGAAGGCCGGAGGAACACATCAGGTGAATGGTGAACTATACCAGACAATGTAAAGGCTGGGGTTGCTCCAGGGGTAGTGGAAGTTGATGAGGCTGTAGATGTGGAAGTAGAGAGCTGTGTGCTAGATGAAGATGCAGACAAAGATAAGTGAAGGCCCTCAATACTGCCAGTCTGTGCTCTTTGTCTTTCTAACAGCTGCAGCTCATCTGCCAATTTATGATGACCTGAAATTGATATCTATGTTAACCTTTGATAATATAGATAAGCACTGCTACTTAAAAATATTACTATATATGAAATTTTATGTGAAACAGTAAATTTTGTCTCATGTATATCCTTAAACATCTGAACCAAAGAACATTCAGCTGGTAATCCTATCCACAGTGAATGTATTTACTTCACTTTACAAATCAAATAACTAAAGAGTATATCAAGATTCAAAAGACTATCGCTGAAAATGTTTCCTTTCATTCTGCATAGTTGGAATACAGAAATCTATCTAAAAGGTAGTGCATAAAATTTTCATTTCTTAAATCAATAAAATATCAATGACAATACTGAATTCTGAAATAATTATTGTTGGAACAAACTAACAGTTAGTTAACCTTGAATGATATTTACATCTTCAAAACATATATATAGATAGATGTAAACAATATAATTATGCAGTTTATATTTTTCCATTTTGCATTAACTATAAGACAAAAAATTCTCCAGAACTACATGATCTACTCTAAACAAAAATGAGCACGGGTTACAAAAAAAATAAGCATTAATTTTGTTGATGCACTTAGCAATATATACAGTCCCGAGTCACAACCTATTTGGCTCAAGTGGTAGGACTCAGACCCATTAAAACAATGCTATTTTGGTGTTACTTCAAATTCATACTCCTTTTTTCTCAATTGATTTTTTCCATCCAATAACCATTTGAAAGAGAATTTTATCCTTTAGATGTACATGGGAAATTTTCTTAGCTTTCCTAGTTTTTATATGTATTATTTTATCAATGTATAGGAATCACTTTCAACACAGCCATTTCTTATAGTTTTTTTTTTTTTTTTGGAAAGGTAAAGTACAGATTGTATCCAATAAAATTCTACATTTTTTTCATGTCAAAATGACAAATATCAATTCGATATTGCTGAAAACAGTAGCAAGTTTTCTTCAAAAATTTCATGCTTTGAGAAATAGGGCTTCAAAAGTTTTTTTGCATAGATTGCTTGATTATCCTTTGGTAGGCAAAGAATTGACTTTAAGCTATAATTTTCCTTATCACTGGTCATCATAAAGACATATTCATCACATTTCAGGGTTATTTACTCAGCACTGATGAGCACCACTCTTCAAATCTAGAAATATATACGCTACATATACCAAATTCCTACACAAGGTAGACAGTGCTAGCATTATATATTCTCATCTGCTTACTTTCTGGGGATATTTTTCTCTATAGGCAAACTTAGTTATCATCTTTGATACTCCATATACATCTTTCAGCATACCTATAGCATAAAAATGTTAAACATATAAATGAGCAGAAATGAAAGTGGTAGGTGAGAGAGGCTCTCTCCCCAATGGATCATATCTACATCAAAATATTTCGGACATCATACCTTCAAAAGCTACACATTTTCAAAATAGATCAAAATACTGTAAAAGTAATACCTCAGGATACAAAATTAATTCGTTCTGGAGTGGCTCTCGTACAATGATTTTCTCATAAAATGAATCGCGTTTTCATGTAAATCGGATAATTTATTCCAAGCCCTACGAAAACACCACATTAAATTTTATCATGAAGCTATAACCACAGTGAAAGAGCTAAATACACTTGAATCATTCAATATACCTCACCTAACTGTTAATACCTGTAAATGACATAGTTGCAATGATGACGAGTGTCAATTATGTGAATAACATCAAGCACTGGCTCTACTTAAAATGGCATAACAATGGTTGAGAACTTGACCTAATCATAAGTTACAGTCAACTATAACTGGAATATCCCAACAATCTCTTACCTCCATAAGTAGGAAAATTTTTTAGCTTTACTGTCATAGACAGATAACAGTACAGTCATTCTCTTCAGAATATTAAGGCAATCTATCTCCAAGCCGAAAAGGGATAACATTTACTAAATATCTAAATTTTCCTTCATGGTTTTATCATCACCATCTTCTGAATTCTGAGGGTATTATGGTAAATCTTGGCTTACAATTACAGTAATTATAAATCTTTTGAAAAAAAAAAAAATTGCATATAAATGTGTCACAGCAGGACTATGAAGTCCAATCTAGGCTTCATGTAGACTTATATACTGTAGTATGAAATCATGAGGTAAGAATAACATGATATCATAAGGTAAGAGTACAGTGCAGTAGTATGAAATCATGGACCATAGAGTGCAGGTTCAATCGAATGATTCTTTGCAACGTTATGTCACGGGGTGATTCCCAGAGGGGAAGGCATTGGTGACAGAAAAACAAAATTCTTATATGAGATATAGAAGCTCACTCTTCATAGATACCCGCAATATGACCGATATGTAAGTATCAGATTAATAAATGTTATTATAAAAATCAAGTTTTTGCCATAAACTTATGTCACAAACTGAGAAAGGCAGCCTATAAATGAGCATTACTTGTTTTGATGTAAATAATGATAAGAGATATAATTCAAGGAAAGATGCATCCTTACAACAATTTAATAAGATCCCTAGAATCTAAATGCAGTGCTGCAAAACTCTATCAGACTTACCATTTAATTTAGCACAATGCAAAGGTGTCTGCCCCAGCTGGTTTTGAGACAACAATGCTTGGGCATTCCAGCGATACAAAAGCAGGGCTGTGTCTCTATGACCTCTAGAACAAGCCCAGCTCAAAGGTGTGCAGCCACGAGAATCCTGCCGCAGAGCATCCACTTCACTCTCAAGTACCAGCGAAGGATTCTCATCACGCCATCGTAATAATGATACAATTAACCTATTGCAATGAAAAAATGAGATAAAAACTTTTAGAGTAATAACAGTAAATAGTACATCATACAAATTCTTTTATCAAATACTGTATTGTACTATACACAAACCGAGTACTGTACATCAAATTTATATGTATCTTAAACATGAAAAACGTATTTCCCATGTCATAAGACACTACAAGTGGTAAGACACACCCTTAATGCAGCAAAGTAAGTTTTGGAAGAAAAAAATTAGGATTTTACAAACTAAGCTAGCAGCAAGTCAGTGTGATTTTATTTGGCACAGTAAATTTTCACATTTTGGTTGCATTACTAAAGGATTAAGTTATTATTAATTAGTTGCACGCTGGTTATCCCAATTTTATTATGTATCAGAAGCATGGCTTATATTAAACTTGCTGCCATTAGTTACAATAATCTATCTTCAGATTTCGAATGAAAATAATTTTAAGTTTTAAAATGAAAAATAACATATAATTCATGACAAACCCATTACTTTGAAATGGTTCACTTGTTTTTGGCTCAAGTTTGTTGTTAAATACATCTACAGTTCCCAAGTTCTTGGTAGTTAAATGAATTATTCCTCCCTTTCTTCCCCAACTACTTTATTTATTTTCAGGCCTAAATAAATACCTTACTCCATGTATAATTTGTGATGCCATCTGGTGCTTTTGGTATATAGTGCTAAGATCAACACCACATTCTTCTTACAACATCCATGTGGCTACTTTACTGACTACTTTTCTGAGGCTTCCTCCCCAGTTACCATAGGCTTTGTCATACATATGTTTATTTTCCTTCCCTTCTTCTCCAATCTACTCTTACACTTCTTAAGGGGACCGTCCGCCGCGGTGTTTTGACATACCAACTTTCAGAAATCTAAAATCGTTTTATTGCTTCTATGTTTGCAGAAATATATCGTATATGCTCCCCAGAAGTTTCAGCCAATTATTTTTACAAATAATGAAGATATAGCGGTCTTTAAATGATGATGTCATCCTTACTGTGTCGTCTGCATTACTGAGTTTGACAAAATCATCTTTGTGTGTTTATTTTTGCATATATTTAGCGATTTTTTCACTCATTTCAAAATCTTGTACATCTGGCAGAAATGGAAGGCATTGGTAGAGGGTAGGTGAACGAAAACTATGAGCTACGAGAACAGCAGCCAGAGTTCCCAAAGACATATAGAAATTATAATGCAGGTGTTTGTTTACTTGTAGTTTGTATGTACATTGTGTTTTCATATCGTCCTTGGGAACTTATGTCAAGGCCAATGTTACTTGAGGTCATAGAAAGAACAAAAGTAAGCAGAGAGCAAGAAAAAAGAACCAAGAAGAGAGGGAAACATGAATAAGAGTACAAAGCTGAAACATGCTAACTAAAACTCTGGCAACAATGAGAGTCCACTGGCAACTCATGACACCCTTACGCCAAGTGTAATAGTAAACTTAGGGTTTAAATACCTCGCTTCGGGTTTGTTTATGTAGGAATAAACAATAAAAGTACAAAGTAAGGTTATCATAATAATGTTATCTTGATTTCTTTAAGAAAAGAAGCTAAAATTTGTTGCAAATCTTTGGGAGCTCATATCTCAAAAACACACTTATTCACAATTAGGTAAATTTTTCTCAATTATTTGTAGTTCGATTTTAGACAGAAAGATATCATTGAAAAGAGGAATAAAAATCCCACAATTATGTGTACCAGAATTGTGATTTTCCTTTCTCTCCTTTTTTCATGAATATTTTACGTCTAGACGAAGAAAATTAAGAAAAAATTCATTATAAAAAAGAAAAAGGAAAATAAAAAATCTGTCACACAGAATTATTCTATTTATAAAGAAGTTTTGATGGTATGATTTTCAAAACAATTGGTGTCATATTAGTGGAGAAAAATGTACCTAAAACTTTTTTAAAATCATGATTTTTGTTAATGTATCAAAAGGTTTTTGATCAAATGACTTGAAATTTTTATATGATGAAGGTATCATATACTATATGTCTAAAACATATATAGAAATTGTGTATTTTGAATAATTAGAAAAAAAATTCATGGCACGGCGGACGGTCCCCTTAAATATTCCTATCATCCCTCTGTTTGATTTACCTGTTACCTATTCTCATTAAGTTAACTGCATATAGTAGCTTTCATGGTCTGCCATTTCTGTACTCTTTTGTACCTTCCTACATTACTATGATTAACAACAAACTGCTATAGGTCTTGAAGAACACCAAATTTATTCTTCAAAGTATTTACTAGTTTAACTTCCATTTTGTTAGAAGGAAACTTCTTCTATAGTACAAATGCACCTAGCATATCTAGCATATTGTGAATTTCTTTTGTTGTTAAGTACTTGTATTAAAGAATATGAATGCTTAATTTTCTTTAAAATCAATGTAAACATGTAAAGCTTGATATATTAAAAATATTCATACAAGTAAACCATAATAATGCATACAGCACTGTATTATAGTTGGCTATAAGCCATATAAAATTGCAGAATGTTACTTACCTAGAGTATCCAAGCATGGCAGCTAAGTGCAAAAGTGTTAAGCCATGAAGTTCTGGTAAATCAGCTGCAAACCCATGATCCATACCCAGCCATTGTTTTCCACTCATCCTTTGGCAGTAGACTACAACTCGCTCCTGAAATTGAAAGAGGAACATAAATAACATTGCCCTATAATCATATATAGCTCTTTTTTATTCAGTATTTGTACACTATACCCATGAAGAACAGTTTGGATATAACCTTTTGACAATGAAATACTTAGTAGCTGATAGGTTCTACTTCATCTATCTTTTTCTGAACACAGTGATAATAAATGCCTTCCATAATACTGTATAGTTATGTCATGTATTTCTGGTCAATAAAGAAAATCATCAATAAGTAGGGTATCCCAATATTAATATCAAATTTTATATCCTGGACAGCCTGCAAGGACTAATATAACACTTGAGTTTACCTCAAAGTTATGAGCTTTGTGCATCATGACATCACTTTCATAATTGGAAGGGCTTTTCTGGCTGTCGGGGCAAACTTGGACCCTTGTCTCCATCGTTTCCAGCCGCTGAAGGAGTGTGAACTTGAGAAGGTGCTCATCTTGCTCCCGTACAACCTGCTCCTGTGAAAGCAAAGTAAGGTAGTTAGGCTTCTCGATGGAAGAATTTTAACATACCAATGCACATCATCATCATTATTAGTCAAGCTACAACCCTGGTAGGAAAAGCAGAATGCTACAAGCCCAAGGGCTCCATCAAGGGAAGTAGATAATAATGAACTTTCTCTAAAATCACTTAGCCATATATTTCCAGTCCATTCTACAAAGGAGAGGAAAGACAACTAAGTTTTTATAATTTGGGAAAAAAAAGCTGATAAGCTTCTTTAAAACAGCAATTAAAAGCAGAACTTTGAAGGTTTTAAAAATTTTTTTTCTTAAAAAGATATTTAGCACAGTACTGTCCAGGAATAAAGTTTCAAAATATGGCTATGTTGATTTCTTTTCTCTGTTCAAACTTGTGTTATGAAAATACTGTAATATCTCACCTCCTTCACTTTATTTTCATCGGATGGAGGCTGTTTGTACTCAAATATCACAGAATTGGAGATGACAAATCCTTCACAGGCAACCTGAAGAGTTACTAACCCAACTTCATGTGCTGTAAAAAAAAAAAAAAATGTATCACTGATTATAGTATTTTGCAGATAGTAAATCTTCATAAACATACTATACTGTGCATCTAAAATAAAACATAGAAATAATAAAATACTAAGTAATTCATTTCAGCACAATCAACCCTCAAAATACACTGTATAAATCTACATACAGTATTTTAAAGCAATTATTTACAAACTCGTTTTGTATTAACTCCATTCTCTTTACTAATTCATATACTGTAATTTCACTTATACAAAAACATTATTTAAACATGAACACGTAATATATATATATATATATATATATATATATATATATATATATATATATATATATATATATATATATATATATATATCAATAACTAAAATGGATAGGAGTATTTCAATTGCCCTTTAAAGTATTTACTTCTTATTGGAAAATCTAAAATATTAAGACAGGTACTGTATTGCTGAAATTATGGTAGGATATAAACCACAATCTACAAAAGAAAATGTTAGATAAAAAAAATATTCTGATTCAGATTACGGTACAGACTTGTCCAAATGACTTCATTTACAAAGAAACTTCAAAACTTACTAAGAAGTGTTAGGAAAGGAATTATGTAGATGGATGGGAACATCCATCATGTTTAAGAATTAGTAAACCATTTTCGTTCAGATGCAAAGGCAGTAAAAAAAAAATTGTACCATCTATAATGATAATAATCTATAAAAATTATGTAAGTAAATGTGAGGCACAAGTTACTGCTACCATCATTACTTTGCTGGTGACTTTGGCTAAGCATTCTCAGAGATAGGTTCTTACTGAGTGTTATTGAACTAAATATCTCATTCTTAAAAGATACAAATTAATTCATAAATTAAACATGACATAAAGCTGGAATTATACTCATCTGATATAAATGTAACAAGATAATGTATATACTGTGTGTTGTGTACTGTTACAACTTGGGGGCAAATATAATCATTCATGAAACTTATCCTTATTGATATTTATTCATAATATATAGTTTTTAAATTTTTGTGGTTCACATATAATAATAGTTTTCCTTAAACACAATAAAACTTCTAAATGATGAACATTACAATATCAATTAAATAATTAAAAAATAATAGTAGCTTTGTAGGTAAACATCTGAAAAGTGTTAAATTAATTGAAAATTATACATGAATAATTTTCACAAAATATGAGTTACCTGGACAATAACATCGTAAGACACCAGACTGAACTAGAGTAGTGGCTGTGGGAACACCGTCAAAGAGTACTGTGTAAGGAGAGGAACTGCTATACCATGGTCCTGTTACTAGCACCTTCACTCCACCCTGTTAAATAAAACCAAAACATCTTACACATAATCAAAATGATGTGATGTAAAACAATACAAGGAACAAAATTGTACTAAAAATGTATTTCAAACTGAAATTGAGGAAATTTTTGCAATGCTAGACAATATCCATAAAACTGAGAAAGAAATTACCTCAGGGTATGCCCACTCAGGAGAATAGTCTGTAATATTTGCAGTGTTCTCCCTGTAATCCATCCTAGTGGTTTGTTGGCTCTGATTGGTAACACTTTTGCCACTGTTGTTCGTGCTGCTGCTGCTATTACTGTTGTTACTGTTCAAGTTGTCTGGAGGTGATGTATCATAGTGATCCAAATCAGGGAAGTCACTCAACATATCGAAAGCATCCAGATTGGCAAGCACATCATCCTCTGGTGATGTCATATCATTATCAATGAAGTCCATAGGATTGACATCAGATGAGGAAGGTGCCTTACGACTACAAGAGCCTGCTGGAAGGTTTGCAGAGAGAGTCTTCTGAATGTCATCAGGAGACAAATCTAAAGTATCCGAAAAAAGTTCACTTTTTTCTGCAGTGAGTTCAGAAAGCTCTGCTTTTATACCTAGAAAGGTATCCTTTGAGGACTGTTGCTGTTGTTGTTGCTGTTGTTGCTGTTGTTGCTGCTGTTGCTGTTGCTGCTGTTGGTGCTGTTGGGTTGTTCTTGCCTCACCTGCTTCTAAGCTGGACACCAAATTAGCAAAGGTTCCTGAATCTAGTGCAAGGTTTCCATTCGTAGCATCTAGCTTTAGACTTTCCATCACATCTGTTTTGTCACCCTCACGTTTAACCAAAAGATTGGCATTATGCTGAGGCTGCTGACTCCCACCTTGCTGTGGGCCATGGGTTTGTTGTGGCCCATGCTGCTGCGCTGGATGGTGTTGTAAATGATGGTGATGATGTGGATGATGGTGATGTGGTGCGTGGTGGAGATGCGCAACATGGGTGGAGTGTGGGACGAGTGGTGGTCCATGGACGATAGAGGCAGCTGTAGATATTGGATGAGGCTGCCCCAAATATGACGTGAGCGTGAGGGGGCCGGCCAGAGGGGGATGTGCAGCAGGGTGGTGCCCACCCCCACCACCACTGTTGAGGATGAGCAGCCCACCCCCGCCCTGGATGTTGGACAGGTTCAGGATTAGCGGGGCTGTAGTGGTGTTCAGATTTGTATTGCTGTTGGGCGTTGTATTGTTGCTATTGGTATTGTTGTTGTTATTATTATTGTTATTGTTGTTGTTGTTGTTGTTATTATTGTTGTTATTAGATGTATTGCTGGTGGAAGGTGGGGGCTCTGGTGGGCAGGCCCCCTCCTGAGTTACGCCCTGGTACTGGGGGGTGACGCACCCACCTGGCCCACTCGTTGACGACACCTGTGGGAGCAGCAGCATGCAGCCATCACATGCATGCACAGGGAATAACCTGACCATACTGCGGTATTTACAGTTGATCAGGGCAAGCCAGGGTGGACTCATGGCAGGCTGGGGGATGTAGCCACTAACATGCTACAACCCCCTCAACTTCACACATTCAGTCATAAAGTGCATGAAGCTGTGAGGGTATATCAACTTATGACTTTTACCTTTCAACATTGCTTCATAATTTTACTGAACCTGATTCAAATTTTGCAAGACTATGACATCCTTTTATTAAAGAATCTTTACTGGGTACCTCTTTATACACATAGTAAGTATTTATACATATGCATACACACACATATATATATATATATATATAATATATATATATATATATATATATATATAATATATATATATATATATATATATATATATATATATATAATATATATATATATATATATATATATATATATATATATATATATATATATATATATATATATATATATGTATATTTATATACACATACATACATACATATATTTAATATATATATATATATATATATATATATATATATATATATATATATATATATATATATATATACATATATATATTATATATATATATAAATATATATATATATATATATATATATATATATATATATATATATATATATATATATATATATATATATATATAGGCATCAGCATGACAACTTGGACATGGGAAAATATTCAGATCTTATTACCAATAATGTACGTATAAAGTATAAGGCCATTTTAGTGGAAAAGCTTCAAATTATGAAAAATTAATCAAGTTAAAAAGAAAACAATTTAACCTATTTCAGTCTTGACAAAGGCTATTCACCCCACTGGAATCAGGGATCAGATAATGATATGACAGTCCTTCATTTCGCAATAAATCTACCTGAACCTAAATAATTTTGAGAACTACAAAAGGAGACTGAATCTGTTAAATATACAAATCCTACTCTATCAAACCTGAGAAATTAATTATAAAAGTGTTTAGTTTTCTGTCTAGCATTAGAAATTCATTTTAATCATTAAGCATATTTTCCATACAAACTTATCAATCACATTGAGAGCCCCACTCATGGTTGCAATGCCATAAATGCACAAATTCTAAGCTCTTAAAGATGAAAGAAGCAGAATAGCTTTGAGTGACTGTTCATGTATATGCACCTGCGGACCATCTGATGGATGTAACTATCCTCCTCATTCAATCAAATAGATATAGTAGGTAGTAGGTTGGCCAGGGCACCAGCCACCCGTTGAGATACTACCGCTAGAGAGTTATGGGGTCTTTTGACTGGCCAGACAGTACTACATTGGATCCTCCTCTCTGGTTACGGTTCATTTTCCCTTTGCCTACATACACACTGAATAGTCTGGCATATTCTTTACATATTCTCCTCTATCCTCATACACCTGACAACACAGATTACCAAACAATTCTTCATCACCCAAGGGGTTACTGCACTGTAAATGTTCAGTGCCACTTTCCTCTTGGTAAGGGTAGAAGAGACTCTTTAGCTATGGTAAGCAGCTCTTCTAGGAGAAGGACACTCCAAAATCAAACCACTGTTCTCTAGTCTTGGGTAGTGCCATAGCCTCTGTACCATGGCCTTTCACTGTCTTGGGTTAGAGTTCTCTTGCTTGAGGGTACACTCGAGCACACTCTCCTATCTTATATCTCTTCCTCTTGTTTTGTTAAAGTTTTTATAGTTTATATAGGAGATATTTATTGTTGTTACTCTTCTTAGAATATTTTATTTTCCTTTTTTCCTTTCCGCACTGAGCTATTTTCCCTGTTGGAGCCCCTGGGCTTATAGCATACTGCTTTTCCAACTAGGGTTGTAGCTTAGTAAGTAATAATAATAATAATAATATATCTAGGACAGAAAGAACATAGGGACGGAAGATGTGCCATCTAATATATGATTGATGAGTTTCTGGTATAAAATTTGATTTTTTCACTG
This sequence comes from Palaemon carinicauda, assembly GCF_036898095.1. Lineage (NCBI taxonomy): Eukaryota > Metazoa > Arthropoda > Malacostraca > Decapoda > Palaemonidae > Palaemon > Palaemon carinicauda. The sequence goes on from NC_090732.1 coordinate 117,206,378, forward strand.
CAAACCCATCAATTATATTCAGCCAGAATTATAATTTAGGCAGAAGTTCTTGCAATAGAAATTCATGTGTAGGCCTACAGTAATGCACAAGCAGCAAAGCACATACAAATAAATAAGTATATATGCCCTATCTTCTTTATTTTCTATGCTGCAGCCTGCAACCACCATCAGACTCGACAAAACGCTGTTTAGGTAAAAAGCTAATTTCAACTCTTTTTATCATTCTGTTATTATATTGTCTATTTTTAAGCCAATGTCAAACTTCTCGACAAAAGCTGTTGAATATACACAGGCAATTGTTACCTTCACGTGACCCCTTGGGGGCCTATAACTACCAGTGTTGTCTCTAAATAAAGTTAGTTGTTCGGGAGCTGTCTTCATATCAATGCCTCCTCCATTCCTGCCACACTGGTGACCCCAACGAAGTGCCTTGAACACCCTGCCCACCCCCCAGCTCACTACCTTGTCTACCAAATCCTCTGATTATGCACATCACTTACCCCGACTCATCTGTCCATGCTGCCACAATGACTCTCCCACCTTTAACCAACAGGGATGCGTTTGTCTGGTTTCTGTACACTCAGGTTCAGTTACGCATCAAGGGCGTCCCCTAAAGCAGCAAAGTGGACTACTCCCTTACTGTGATCCCCGAAAACACCTTCTCATTAATCATACCTCCTGGAATAGCACTCATTGTCACCAGCCACCCGTGTAGACAAAATTTTTCAATTCTCAACAAACTTTGGGACTTTGGGGGATCAAAGGCATTGATGGCCATGAGAGAAATTTAATATTAGAGTTGTTTGCCTTCAGGCTGCTGCAGATGGTTCTCGTGAAATGAACCTGCTTCGCTCTCTTTCAGTACAATGCCTGTTGGAACCTGTGCTCGTCATTCCTGATATCGACATTCTACCCATGAAGAATTTGATGCCTAAAGTTGATGCCCTAATGGCTAGCCATTTCCCTACCGGTAAGAACTCTATCAACAACTCCACTCCTCACAAGAGGACAACCATACATGGCTGGCTACATCCGAGATAAATGCTGTGGGGCATCGAAGCCCACTTCATGACATGCCTGGGCAGTGACAAAGCCACCCACCACACATCTACGCCACCCCATGCCTGCGCCCCACCAACGGCAACAGCCACTGGATGATGCCCCTCGCCCTTAGTTGTGCAACTACAACTCTAGATTTGAGGCTACTGCTAAGAAATGTCAGGATATGGCCTTCCCATTAATTAATCTCTTTTTCTTGCATAATTCAGGATCTGTTGTGCACTTTATGATAAATAGTGGTGCCTGTCATTCACTTCTACCCTGTTTTCTCTTAAGGAATGAATCAATCATTTCAAGACTGATGATGTTCGCCTGTTGGCCACCAAAAGATCTGCTATCCAGATGCTGACACTGTCATTTGGGGGTGTCCAGTACTGGTGGTATCTCATCATCATCGATGTTACTCTGCCTCTCATCGGTGCGGATTTTCTCGCATATTTCCACCTACTGATTGACACTGCATATCAAGGCTTAGTCAATGATAGCTATTGCTTGTCTACACATCTATCACTTGTTCCCTCCAACCTCAATCTCCACACCTATAGATGCCTATGCCCACCTACTAACTTTATATTCCAAAGTATTCAGCACAGAACTAAGCCAGATACTCACAGTTCCTGCAAAGCACAGTATCTACCACCATATTAAAACAACGAGGCCACCATGTATAAATACAGCAATTCATTAAAACCACTAAAATTTTCATTTCATACTCTAGAACATGTCTCTCTAAAATATACACCTAACATGTTTTTCAATTGCTACCTTGTATGCAAAATTGAGTTAGTGTTACAATGTTAGGATTCAGATGTCTGGCACCAAACTGTTTGGGCAGCTACTAAATGCGCATTCACCAAAATGTAAGAAATGGGCCTTGGTCAAAAGGCCTCAAGCCCACGGTCATGGTCCCTGCACGTTGTCCTGAAGAATGGATCCCTATGCCCTTGTAGGATTACATTCATCTTAATATGCATATAGAATTAGAGCACTTCCCCTCCTCATCAATGCTGAAATCACAACCTACCTTCACATGACTAAACTATTTTTGACCATGGACCTCCTGAAGGGGTATTACCAGGTGCCCATGAACCCGGAAGACATCACTACCCCCTTCAACACATATTACTTTCAATTACTCCTGCTTTGGCTTTCTTAACGCAAGAACCACATTTCAACTAATGGATGGCATCTTAGGGACCTCCCCTTCTGCGTATTTTCCCCCTTGAAACAGGACAACCTATGTCACCCATGCATCGTCCTTAACCACTTGCGCCAGAATGGCCTTGTAATCAAGTATGAAGAGATTATACCTTTGGTGCCAAGGAAGTGACATCCTTAGGTCATCGCATCACAAATGAAACCATTCATCACCTCCCTGAGAAGGTATCAGCAGTATGGAAGTTCCCTATGCCCTTGACCATCAAAGCACTGCAGGAGTTCTTGGACATGGTGAACTAGGTTCATGCAAACCATCACTGCCACTCCTACACCCATCTATGTCTCCCTCATAGACAAGCCAAAAAACCTGAAGTGGGGTTCCCTTCAAAATGTGGCCTTCTTCAACGCAAAGAAAACTCTATCAACTACTACTGGTCTCATCTTTCACACGCCAAATGCACCCTTCCTACTCTCCATCGATGGCAGTTACACCAATGTATCGGCAGTAATCGAGTAAATGATAAATGGGGTGTTTCCACTTGCACTTCTCAATTGTGGACATCATTAGGGCATCTTCTCAGCATCACCCTACCCCAAACTACTGCTTAGAACCCTGCAGCCAATGGAATAATGGAACGTTTTCATTGTACCATCAATTATTCCATCTGGTTTCCACAACTTTCCTGGATCTTCCTGGACTGAGAACCACTCCCAAGGACACCACGGATGTCTCAAAAGCTGAAATGCTATATAGGGACCCATTGATCGTTCCTGCAGGATTTTTTCTATTTGCCACACCCTCCAATGATCACCAGCGCCTACGTCATGATATGGGATGTCTATCCCCTGCTGTCAGACTTACAAGCCACACCAAAGCAACACACACCAAAAGACCTACACACCACAGCTCGTCTTCATGGGCACTGACATTTGAAAGCAACCGTAAAGGCCCATTTCTTATCATCTGTGGTATAAAGCTTTTCTTCTCAGCATTCACAGAAAAGAGGATTGGATTACCATTGACCACCTAAAACCTGCAAGATGACCCGCCAACAACACGACTCTATAGGGCAGGTTGCCCTCTTTCACCTGTATGTCTGCTTCAGGGGAGAGCCGTCATAAAAAGTATGTCCAGTCAGCAATGCTCAGACTGTAGAAATAAAGAAGAATGCCCTATCTAGGTTTTCTTCTACACTGCAACCTGCATCGGATTCTCCCATCAAAAGCTCTTGAAGTAACAAGCTAATTTCAACTCGATTATCATTTCTATTTTTACGCCAATAAGAAAAAACATTGAATATACACATGCACTTGTCATCCATATAAATTTAGTTATTTGGAAGTTGTCTTTGTGTTAATGCCTCTTCTACTCCCATCACAGTACAATGAATTTCTACTGGGAAACTGTAGTTGAAGAACCAAGAGAAAGGAATATGCTTATTACTTTTTCATATAAAAACAGATGTATAGATAAACAAAGCATTTAGTTGAGATATAGATGTGAATAATTTCAGAAGACGAGATCTCTTAAGAGTGAAAATTTAATAAACAAAGGTGAGCGTTTGAAGAAGAAAAGGGAAGTGTAAAACATTTTTACTGCTAGTAAAACTTGACCTCTACAGCCAATAGGCTCATTGAGTACAACAACATCCTCTTGTGAATACTATCTTGAAGGCTTAAGGTAGAAAAAGAAAATTGTCCTCACTATATACTTACTTTCAGGATGGGAAAAACTTCAATGTTTTCCTTGAAAGTCAAAGAAGTTGATAGAGCTTTTATCACATGCAGTCACTCTTCCACAACCAGCATCTAACATAATAATATGCACATGCAGAAGGACCGGTCTAAACCAACAACAAACAGTGTATTTGAAAACGTGTCTTTTTTCAACACATAGATAAGAAGAGCCTTAAAGCCCTGGTCCTCTAAGCATAGTGGAATGATTCTCATTGGGCAATTGAGACGACTTTTTGCTGGATGACCCCGCCAGGCAAGAATGATAAATTGGGTTGCGGTAAGGTCTGGATTACCAGCATTTTGGGTATTGGACACACCAAGGACACCAAGACTAAAAGGAATACAGTCTACATTGTAAAGTAAAGCATAGAAGTGTCTAATGGCAGTTTGTAAAGAAACCTGGTGAGATTGGAATGTTTCAAGAAAGGTCCATTTCACTGGCTGAATTGACTTCAGCTTCTAGCATGGGAGAATGCTGAAATCACATCTCAGGAGAACAGATAAAAGATGCAAATAAGCTACCAAACTCTTTTACTAAGGTACAAGCTCTATCCTAAAGCAAACTGCTTGTAGTTGTTTTCTCTGCTTGAATGGGTGGAGGAATAGAGAGATAATTATTATTGACAAATAATCTGACTTTATGAGCTCATTAGGCTTGTCAGATCAGTGACCACAAGAGCGGGAGGACAGGAAGTGTTGGATAGATGAAGAACAATGTTTGGAAAAATGGGCAGAAGATGCCTCGCTGCTGTGCCAATGGTTCTTTATAATAGACTCCTTTAGGATACTTTTTCTCAGAGGTCCAGGAACATTTGCTGCAGTAAATAGTTTAAAAAACACATAGTAGAGAAGCTAGCTCTCATGAGAGGAATGTCTTTTAAGTCTAAGAGGCCACATTGGAATGTCTGAAGGTGCTGAAGCTGGAAAAGGCAACAGTGTTGGAAACAGATGGCAATGTGAGAACAGACATGAACGTCTGCAAAACAGCAGGAGTAGAAGGAAAACCCCCTAATTAAAAAGCATAAAAAAGTTTCATGGATATGGCCAGATGCTTAAAAAAATAGGTTCTTTCAGCTGAGTAAAGACTGGATCTGAAATTTATAAACAAGGAATAGTGCTAGCAAAACACATGGGTGGAGTCCACCATTAAGAACATTGAATAGTTATAGGAGCAGTCAAGACATTAGACAAAGACTGAATATAAGGAAAAGCAAACAGACTTCACAGACTTATGAGTTCGATGAGCAAGCAGGTAGAGCAGTGGATAACAAGACATCACTACACTAAAGATTAGTATTCCTTGACTTTAACATAGAAACAGATAGTCTGAGAGTCAGGCAGGAAAACAAGGATTTTAAAACTGAAGAGGGCAAGCTTTGGTAGAAGAAAACTTTAAGTCTCTCCAAGGCCAGTACATTTTCCTCTTGTTGTAATGAGTTCATTGGTCAGTAGACCAGTCATACCATATGCCATAAGGGAGACTGAGTAAGTAGGGCTATCCTCAAAATAAATCAAACAAGTGATAATCCATCTCCATCGGTGACATGAGCCATGTAGCAAGGCCGACCTGGTAATTTTTTGACAAATTCAATAAACCATACGAAAAAACAAAAGTAAGATACATAGCACAACATTTCAGAAATCTGCAACATACACCAGGTGATGATCCATCCCAAGTGATAACAGAAACATAAAACTGTCAAATTCACGTAAGCTTAACTACAATTTGACGGAAAAGGGAGTATTATACAAAACCGCCATAGATCAGCCACATATGGCTACACAAATAAACAGAAAAAAGTTCTCTGAGCATAAAACAGTATAGCAATACTCTTAGACTGCCAAATGAAACAAGTAATCATTAAAGATAGGAGAGTGTGATTAATGTCTGGTAGATTAACATATAAAATCCAAAAATTAAGCTTTGTTATACAAAAAAACCTCTAGTATTTCACACACAACAAACAAGAAGTACCCAACTTACCTCAAATGTTAGGCACCAACAGCTCATCCAATAGTTAACCAGAGAAAGCACAAAGAAAATCACAAAATTAATCAAATTATTTCTGAAAACAAGACAGAAATAATCAGAATCCCTGAACTACCCACTGTACAGACCAAAAAGGCTTAATTCAATAAAAGTAAGACAGAAGCTGAAATACTTGAAGGAAGCTATCTAAATTATTACCAGTAGGTAAAATTTATTAATCACTAACTATGTAAAGGTGGAAGAAAACTAAATGAGACAAGTAGGAAAAGAGAAGAAGCTACAAAAAGAAACAATGAACATGTATTCAAAGAATCAAAAATGCCGAAACAATGAAATTATATTCATAGAATAAAAAAATGCTGAAACAAAGCTGGGGAAAGTCTCATACTGAAGTGTACAGTTATGAGATATGCAATAGAATGAACAGGACAGTTACTGTCATACCTGAAGAATCAGTCTTAGCTATTCTGCTTCTTTGGTCATTATGACTTCAGAATTGGTACATCTGAGGATGTTGCAACCATGATTTGGGCTTGATATGATTGATAGGTTTGTTATGCATAATTCCATCATGTAATATAGTTTAGCTTTCTAAATCATCCAAATTTTTGGTACACATGATTCATGATAATAAACTCTGTTACTTCATTTAAAAGATAAAACTCAAACAAAAAATTGATAGAGCAAAGGGAGATCTCATGAACAGTTTGGAGAAATATTAAAGTATTAATAGTTTCCAACTACAGTAGTTTATAGGTCATTTACATGTGAAAAAATTCTGTTGTTGATTATATTAAAAAATAAAAGTAAGTTTAGTATCCAATACTGTAAATAATATAAAATAAAAAACATATTCTATCTCTTAACTGAAGAATACACTGTAAGTGATTCTTCTAAGTACCAGGTAATTTATTCAAGAGAATAAGTTACTTTGATTACTAGGTCATATTTATTTATCACAGAAGATTTAAAATGCTGTTAAAATTGCTACTTTTTTGTGGATTCTTCACAAAGGGGAATAGCCTTGCCATGATACATTGTATTATATTACATTTAGCATTTATATGATGGCATTGCAGAATAAAATAGGCTTTACTGTTGTCATATAAAAATATCCTAGATATATTCGTCAAAATTACCATTTTATTGAGTGCTTCATAAACTGCTAGAAAACTAAAAATACAGTAAATGATAATAGGCACTGTATCTATAATTATAAGGCTTCGTCTATCATATTTAAACAACTAAACTACCTCCAAATGAAGCCCCAGATAAAGTTCAGTAAGAAATATATATTACGAAAGGCTACTATCATAGAACTATAACCTGGTTTCACTTTCTGTTCTGCATCAGTAATAGAGAAGAACTTTCAGTTATCACAATTCTACCGACTGCTTTGCATCACCTACTATTCATGCAATGATTACAAGAGAAATTAAATAAGACTACATTTTTTTTTTCTTGCGGAAAGGTATGTTCTTAAGTGCAAGCATACTGAAGTGCCTAATAACCAGTCTGCCTATGGAGTCCCCCAGCCATGGCTTGACTTCACACAATAAAATTAATTTAGACTAATCTAAAGGTTGTAGAGGAAGATCTATAGAACTGACTCTACCAATGCTGGTAAAAATACTTTAAGCCAATATAAAAGTACTCAGTCACACAAAGTTCTTCATATATATACACAGTAAATCTGATTAAAAAGATTTACAATACTGTATATGACTGCCCTTTTGAAATGTTAGAACTAGTAAGATATTCTTGAATTTTTACAAAACTTTCAATGACACAGTAGTAAATTAAAATATTTACAGTAAAATTACCTGAACTGTAAAACCTAACAGGTTAACTTCAAAATCATAATATTGAAAAGCATATGTTACATAAATAAAGATAAAATAGAACTATAACTACTGATGATGAGCAAGTGATGTATCATGAGTAATCAACTCCTGGTTTATTCATTTTCATCTATCATTGACAGTGAAAAAGTTTTTTTTAGAAGAAATCCTTTTTAAAGAAAAAAAAATCCATGTTACGTCTTCACAAGTCAAAAAGTATAAAACTAAAACTCATACAACATGAAGTACTTTACTGAAAATAGTTCAGCAGCTACGGCATAATCATACCATGAGTAAACTCTACTTTGCATATTACGTGATTGTTATGATGGCAACACATGGTATTGGATTAGTAGTTCTAAGTCTGCCACTCCTTAAAGCAATTCAAATCATAACTTATTCATTAATAAAATTATTGCACCAATAATTTACAGCTTTCAATTTTATTAACAATTCTTTCCGAGAATCTTTGTAACAAAAGGAAATAAAGAATATAAAATTAGAATAGAATAAGATATAATGTCCTTGTAAAAAAGGACAAGGAACTTTAAAATTTAAATATCCTTAGCATTTTATATTTTATGAAGACTTCACCTCTTCCTTTTTTGCATATTACTCAGCACACATAACATGATCATCATGTGGTTTGTTTGGAATTAATATAGCTAGTATATCAAGTATGTACCACAGAATTCTTACCCAAATCTCAGAATTGCTAGTTTCTTTTGGCTATCATATTTGTGTGTAAGTAATAGACTGTCTCCATGGGTTCTAACAGGTTTAGCCATGCTCAACTAAAATCATCCACCTACTGTACTGAATTAGGTAAAGTCATACAACCTACATGATTAAATATATATATAAGATTAAAGTTGTTATCTATTAAAATGCATATGCATTTTTTAGACTCCTTCAATGGGCTGCATGTATTGCAGACAATTGAAGAGAAGTATTTCTAAAATAAAGTCTATAAACAAAACTCAAAGAGTAATGAACTAAATCTAATCTAATAATTCAAATATTAGTACTAAGAAGCATTTTGAATGTGATCTACTCATAATTCTGTTTAAAAGAATTTAGGAAAAAATGTATTCTGTTTAGTTTTTGAAAGTGCTGTAAGAATGCTTAAAAAGCATAAAAACATTCTGTGATGAGTTACCAAAAAATAAAGGATATTGTTTTGGGGTAGTAAGCTGCTGAGAAATGTATGTATTGCAGGGTCAATGTAAAGTTCAAAATTACTTTTATTTATTAGTTTAGTGTGCTGTATTCATAATCTTAACCTATTTTGTAATGCTAATTAAAACTAAATAAAATTAGCAGTGCATCTACATAAAATAGATCTGATTTTCTCTGAAATCCTGATGTACCTATGCATGAAATATAAGCAACCTAATAAGGAGGTTCCTAATTATAAAAAATATATATATCTGCCATATTATTCCTGTTTGATATGTGCATTATGAATGATTCCCTCATAAATTTGTAATGGAATAAGTCCATTATAAAAATGAACATGCAGTATAGTTACATGATAATCTACTACAGAAAACCTAAACTTTTCATAAGGCATATTAAAGTGCCATGAATCTTAGATGAAAAAGGTATCTATAGCCATGAACTATCACAGTCGATCTTATAAAACTACTTTAGTGAATATTTTTGATATACTGTACACATAAAGTATTAGCTGACAAACCTATTTATTTTGAACAAATAGGTTAATTTTACTTGCAAAAATAATGCTAATAAGCAAAACAGTCACTCATATTTTAATATTTTATCAAACACACTCTTGTCAAAAATAGTTTTAAGTTGAATATTTCCAATCATTTTCCTTTCATTCCAACTTTACAAGTGGATCTGTGCTTTTTAAGTAAAAATCAAAGCAGGTTCATAATTATTGCTAAATAGATTTTCAAATTTATAAGCATCAAACACTAAAAACTGTAGTACTGTGCACTGTATAATTGATCACTTGTCATAAAACAAGAAATGTTAAGTAAATACTCTCCAGCTTTAATACTATTGCTGCTTTCTTAACAAAAAAAATGCTTTGTGTAGTGTGATATTTGCATTGCACTATATATATAAAACAAAGTCAAAACCAAACTTGATAAACTATATGTACAATATATATATATATATATATATATATATATATATATATATATATATATATATATATATATATATATATATATATATATACATATATTTATATATATATCCATACTGTAATGTATAGTACATATAATTGTGTATGCATTTTGTCACATAAGGCAAACCCCTTTTGTTTCTATTTTTCAAAAACAGTTAAGAAAAATCCACCTGCACCTTATATGATATAGTTCAGCCAAGTTTGACCTATTAAATATGATATGAGTAACTGATTTCAGTCATGCTGGTAAACTGAACCACAAAGGCCTCACCTAAAATACTTAATCCACATTACTATACAGCTATTATCAACCATTTATGCTAAAAAACCCCTTATTATCTACGGTAATAATTCATAATACAAAGCTCACATTCATACGAAGTACTGTAAGGCAATAACAAATTCCCCCCTAGATGTGTTTACAAACCAAGGGCCCTATATAAGCCAAGTTAGATTTTACTGATGCAATAATCATGCAACACAATATTTTACTTAGTAATTTGGAATGTTCTATTTCTTGTTAGAAAACTAATACTAATAATTTTACACAATTTCCCACATTTAAAAAACATCACAAATTTCTTAAATCTCCCCTGTTGCTACCAGAAAGACTTCTCATACAAACTGTGCCTCGTAGTCTACTTTATTGATAATAACGTGAAATATCCTTGATTGTCTAAAAATTGAAACAGTTTATATATATGGTGTTAGTGTGAAATAATATCAATATTCATACTCCTTATGAAGAATGTTAGCTATAGCCATTTTTTTTTCATTCTCCTCCCTCCCCTTGATTTGCTTAGTTCTCTTTAGCATAATCTTCTACAGCGCTTTTTTATTTTTTGTCAGCATTCATGTACAAGGGCTTTAAATTTCGCTTACTTGTTTTACACTGTATCATATCTTTATATATATATATATATATATATATATATATATATATATATATATATTTATATATATATATATATATATATATATATATATATATATATATATACACATACATATATATATATGTATATATATATATATATATATATATATATATATATATATATATACAGTATATATATACATATATATATATATATATATATATATATATATATATATATATATATATATATATACATATATATATGTATATATATATATATATATATATATATATATATATATATATATATATATATATATATATATATATATATATATATATATATACACAGTATATATACATACATATATATATATATATATATATATAGAGAGAGAGAGAGAGAGAGAGAGAGAGAGAGAGAGAGAGAGAGAGAGAGAGAGAGAGAGAGAGAGCTTGGTCCAATATAATTATTTTGAGACATTTTTTTAGTGCAATTCAAGGTTCAAGGAGCTTAAAATATTTTGATCGATATACAAGTAGTGGTAAATATTTGTACACCATACCACATATATTACAATATTGGCGTAAAATATATTCAAGAGATTTATAACTATACGACCACTATAAAATCGGTGTGTTTAAGTCGGAAAAAAATATAAAAAATTAATAATTTTGGGCTAGTCAAACCGACAGACATGTGTGTAATTACTGTACATACTTACAGTACCTACCTGTACTACAAAGGTTTTTTCAGTATACTTTCAAGTTTTTGTATACATACTTAATCACTTAAATAATGTTGATGCTGATATTGAGTTGATGCTGATATTGAGTGAGGCCAAACCCCTAACATCTATCTATCCTAGCATACCCAAATATACAAGTTTCTTTATAATTGACTAATATTTGGAAAATGGCAGGTGAGAGGCTTCAAAACAAATTAGTGAAAAAAGAGGATTATCTTTCAATATTTTCAGAAAGTTTCCCCCAAAATTGGGCTGCATCATATGCACCTGCAAAGATGGCATATAAATATAGTACTTTATACAGTATATATATACATATTTGTGTTGAAATGTTATATTAACGACAATAAAACTAATTTAAGTCTATTTCTGAAGTGCTCTTCATAAAATTGATAGTGATCCCTCTAGATTACTGTCATAGGTCTTATGCTAAAAATGACTAACCTAATACTTAATTATAAATGTTACCAAATTTAAATTTGATTATTGCATTTGGAATTGAAGAGGTTAGATATATTATAATCTATTTATTTCATGTTCTGCACTCAACCTATAAGTAAACTACTGTACACAACATGATTTCCTTTGATATCATTAATTATTAGGGTCTTTATAATGGAATGGAAATTGAAATTTTACCACAAAAAAGTAAATGAAACTTATACAAACACTATGTTTAACAAACCTGGTTATTTGTATCAGAATCTGATGGTGTTGGCATGGCTACAAGTGCCTGCCGTGAAGACGTAACTGTGTTAGCTGAATCATGGTGATGGTGATGATGGTGGTGATGGTGATGGTGGGGTAGTTTGGCTACACCAAGACGTCGAAGTGGATGTAACGTGCACTGTTTGCTGTGCTCGCCACCAACACTTGCACCGCATCCACATTCAACACCACCTTTGTTGGCAACGGCTGCTGCTGCTGCTGCTGCTCTTGCAACACGCTGCTTTTCCATTAGTTGCGCAACGATAGCTTCCACTGTCTCTGCAGTCTGTTTTTATACTTTGGTTACTGAAATATTGCAGTCTATCCACACCTACACTATAAACTAATGTATCCATAAACATATGATTTGTCTCATTTTAATGTTTATTGAGTATATCAAGCAAATTACCAAGTGTTATTCAGACTATCAGTACGTAATGAGGAAAACAATGAAATATGGAAATCCCCAAAATAATGTCAATCAACACATGTAGAAAACAAAAATGTAATTTTCCTGAAAAGCATACTTTGATTAGGTTTACACATTGTTATGCATAAATAATATATACATAACATATTTAGGAAACAAAGGGATAACTCTTCTAATTTTAAACATATGAATTTAACAACAGACTCCAAGTTACTATCATGCTTTTTCTTTTTGCTCGTGCATGTACTAACAATGCTTACCTTTTTCAACAGCCCTGTAATAGACAAAATATCTAAAGGAGTCTTATAAATATACATATACAGTTTATCAACAGGCTGGCTGATGAAGAAATGTAAATCTTCTAAAGGCAAATCTACAAAGTCAACATGAGTAATTATGAAGCATCAAAGATTCCTGCGAGGCATTTAGAAATATTAAACCTGACTAGAGAAAAAAAGGGGTTAACTGCTGACACTGCATGCAGGGATAAATGTCATCTTCCAATAACTATTAAAAAACTTTCTAAGGGGAAATCAAACATGGTCCAAAACTAGGGGCGGGAAGTGATGCATAAACCAAATGGAAAAAAAGTGCCATACAGTATTACACATGACAAAAAACTTCCACTTGAACTACCAAGCTCCTCAAAACTATCATGAGGTCTGAAGAATTTTTAATACCAATTCTAACAATTCAAAAGAATCATTTTTTTGAAAAGCTTTAAAAATACAGTGATGGAGAAAATAGCTATAAAAAGCTAGTTGAGATTCCTGATAAAAACTGAAAAACTGTTTATGACCTAATATAAAATTAATCAGTGCTTAAAAATTTGAATGACACCAAGATGAGTCTTCAACTTGAATCTAATCTAACATTTGTATCCAAAGTACAGTAATAAGGAAGGAAGGAAATGAGTGGTATTTAGATACATTCCATACCAAATAAAAAACATTATTTGCACCAAATACACCTAACCAAAAAACTGATTGATATGGATTCTTTTACTATTAAAGAGGACTAGAATGTAATTTTGAAGGCTAAGCATTATCAAAATAATCACAAGCTACTTATCATACCCAAAACAGTTACCTTTCTTGAAGTCTAGATTTCATGACCGACCACTTTAAACAGTTGAAAAATCTTTGCCATATGGATAAAATTTACAAAAGATGGAAAACCTAAAAACTCCAATTTAGCAGGTCTGTCACATACAAAAAGGTCTCATTACTTTTACGGGCTATTCTAGAATGGGGAATAATCATGATGCTAATGATCTAAAAGTAGAGAAGGATAATTTTCATGAATTAAATAATCTAACACAATTATCTTATCACAAAATACTGCAGCCTCCACGTAATACAGAACAAATAAAAAAAAGCCCTGTAATATCCATAGTAGTATTGAAATTTTGAAAATTTTCAAGTGGCTACTGACCTTTAACATATTCGATTGCAAGATTAATCATATCTAACCAGAGTAAAACATTCAAAAGGCTCAATAATAGTCTGTTTTAAAGAACTGTACCACTTTGGGAAAAGGGACACATTACACCAAGAAAGTATAGACTGATGGCTATGAATATTCATAGCTAATGATGAATTTCAATAGTCAATAAACACAAGATAAATTATTGTACAGAGTAAATAATGAGGACCCTTTTTTGTATTGCATGAGATAAGGTTAACATACCTTTTCTGCTCATGCGCGATATCCTTTGGTAAATAAGAATACAGTAAGAACTGCATTGGAGTATGAAAAACTCAAAATGCAAAATAAAGAAAAAAAAAATACTATTCAATGACCAGTTATGTAAAGTGAAGCATAACACAGTTATGATTGGGGAAGACCACAATTCGGCCAGTCTCTTAATGGCGAACTGCAGAGAAGCAAATCCTTAAACCATGTCCATGATGCTGATTGTGACTGTGGAGGTTAAGGAAAAGGAAGGGTTAAGCAGAAGATGCATCAATGGGGAAAGAGGATATGGAAGAAACTGACCTTGCTGATCTGGCTGTACACCCGACCTCCACACGAAGGCTAAAAGAACATGGAAACACTCAACACTGATACTGGGTTCACCGAGCGCACTCAAGGGGGATAATTGATGAGGGGGGGAGGGGAGGTTAACAATGTATATTTAATAATCATTCAGAGCTTCAATTAATAGGATTTATAATCACATGCAATAAAAATGTTACTCCAAAACCAAATATTGTGTCAATACTCAATAATAGGATTGTCAGGGGGAATCTGATTAGCAAAGGTAATTGAAAAAAAATAATTCATCTATAATATGAAAATATCTATTTTTGGGGAATACTTCCACCTCCCTTGACTTTGCTCTAGCTAGAATAAAAAGGGCACTACAAAAGAGCCAAAAATAAAAGTCTGCTGCAGAGATCAGGCCAAATAACCTAGTAGAGCAAGAATTTGTTTTGTGAAGGAACAACTAACATCAACATACTCTATACACATCACATTCAACACTTATATTTTCTGAGGAAGGGAGAACGGGAGCGTAGCTACTCCAAAATTCTACACAAGTTCTGTGATTCTGGAAAATATACAGTTTAAGATCACAAACACAACTTAAAATGTAGCTCATCATCTTTAAGTTAAATTGTACCATTACACATACATGTCAACCCATTAGCATTGTCTTCAATTCGTAGAGATTTTCCATATCTTAATTTATTACTGTTTTATAAATAAAATCACATGGATTAAGTTCAAAATTTACTGTATTACTCATTTCAACAATGTTCAAATCATGTATAACCATCTAAACAAATACTATGGAAAACAAAATAAAAATGTACTGCTTTAATATAGTTTTGAAAACCACATTTACATGTGTGAATCTTTGAAGATGATAGCATTCTCAACACAATTAATAAAGTGTTGATATCCTTATTTTTTTTTCTTTGCGGTCTAGGTATCCTAAGAATATTCTTTTTGTTTCTTAACAGGGTACTTCAGCTGGGCATCCAAAGAGGTTGACATGTATGTCTACATAATACAGGTATAAAAATGTATATATAAATATTACAAGGGATATATTAACTACCATATTAAATGTCATATTAAAGGGATATTATTTCTAAGAAAAACTCATTATCAAGTCAAGACTTGCTCCTTCTCTCCTACCTCTTGATATCCAGTAATAACTTACAAATTATTACAAGACTACATTATGACATATTAAGGCTTTACACATTACAATGCTCTACTTGGCAAGAACTGTGGCTCCAAGCAAGTTTTGAAGACAAATTTAATATAATTTTTAAACCTACATCAAATATCGTCAACTATATACATACACAGAGTTCTCCAAACACACCACTTTCAATTCGGTAAATCCCATGGAAAATACATACTGCATTACACTCTAATAGTTTGAAGCAATTTGAACTTTCAGGAGATAAATCATTGCTAACCTTATGTTATTAATGAACTTTTAATGTAAAACTATATATTTTGGAAAGGGAATTTATAGTTAATCAATAATGACTTAGTCTTTTGTGATGTCGGAAAATGCTCCAATGTAAAATTCAGTTTTTATTCTTAGCAACGATATCTGCTGGAATTAAATAACAATACTGAATCAGACGAGATAAATACAGATGTTTTTTTTTCCTTTTAGTAATATTTCAAAGAATTTTTCTAGACTGTTAGCATAAGATGACTAGGATAAATATATAAATATTTGATGCTAATTCTATTTTAATTGGTAGTATCCATTTACTCAATTTTTTTTTTTTCATAGCACAACTGTTTAACATGAATTTTATACCAAATAAATTGAAAACGTAAATATTTATGTAATAAAATAATTTTGGATAAACTCGACTGAATTATAGATTGTATAAATGACAACAAGAATATTACGATGTTAGGATAAGATGCAATTAAAACATAATATCAAAGGCTAAAATAAATTTGACTAAAACCGAGATTGATTCAATTATCGACACGGAGAACTATATGTTTTATACAGCAGTATGTATACACTTTACAACTATTATTTTCTTTTGATTAACATGAGGGATAATCTGTTGAACACGTGGAGAAAATTTCAACAGCAATTACTATCAATGACGACGAGGCAGGAGATGTAGAATATAAGTTTATACATGTGGAACATACACAGCTGAGGATGAGAGATATCTCATGACAACAAGGAACAATAGTTTAGAACCATACTTCATGCATTTTTTCTTCCATTGCTGCCTAAATTAAAAGCTAATAACACAGACGGCATCCAAAACAAACATTGTATAGAATAGTTAATATGCTGTTTGACGTTGAATGTCTACAGGAGAGAAAGGAAGAGACGATGTTCATTCATGAGAGTGGAATAAGGTATATCAATAAATTTAGCAATTATTCATGAGCAAGAAAATGCACCTCCTACTTTACTGCATATTAAAGATCGCTAATCCTCAGCCAAGTTACTCCCAAGGTGTTATGAATGGCTCAGACAAAGGCAATCACTTGCTTAAGAGTTAGACTTAAAACAATCCAGACGGCCAATGTACAAGAGAAAAAAAAAAAGAATCATATTTACCGAGATCTCGAGTTCGTTGTTGAGGTCCGGTTCATCCTCGCTGAAGACTGCGGAAGCCAGGGTAAAAGAAGCTCAGTAAACACGCCAACAACACTCCCATTCATTTCAACATTTCTCTTTTAGCGAATCGAAACAAAAGAACTATCTATCAAAACTCTGAACATAAAAAATAAGCATTTGGCCAATGACATGTACCAGAACTTATTAATAGTATGAAAAGGAATTACTGTAGTGAGAAAAGGCACACTCCTAAACTACTTAATGCTTTTTGGAGGTGTGTGTGTGTGCTTAGTAAGAAAGAGAGAGAGAGAGAGAGAGAGAGAGAGAGAGAGAGAGAGAGAGAGAGAGAGAGAGAGAGAGAGAGAGAGAGAGAGAGAGAGAGAGCAAAATTAAGTTGTTAAAATAGGTATTTTTGAAATGTCGGTATATATATTATACAAATACATACACACACACTTTATATATATATATATATATATATATATATATATATATATATATATATATATATATATATATATGTATATATATATATATATATATATATATATATATATATATATATATATATATATATATATATATATATATATATATATATAGAAGAGAGGGAGATGTAAAGAGAGAAAAAAATTTATCATGTCATTAGTATCTTCAAATCAAAATCAACAGGGAAGATGTACTAACACATGGGTTTGAGCTGACTAATGAGCTCTTCTTTGGTCCACTCTTTCTTGTCCGCCCACAGGGAAATACTGGAGGCCATTACAAGTTTGTTGTCATCTGGGTAGGGCACATTCAAGTAATGCACCAACACGATATCTGGATTCTGAAAAGAATGGAAACCTTTGAGGAATTTGCGAAGTTTTACATCACTTTTGCCAACATCCAACATAAAGTGCTAGATTGAAAACCAAATAATTCCAAATATAAAATTATTATATGGAGCAAAAGAATACCATGGCTGAATTTTAAACACTTATAGATCAAATTTTGGAAGTTAGATTTATAAATTGACATAATCACCAATGGCACTGATGTACGTAATTCATCTTTCAGTCTAGAAAGCTAGAAGTTTTCGTAATAATAGAGAAGCTTATGTTAGTGATATGGAGACGGGACTGACTGGGTTATTGTGTTGAGTTGGTCAAAGACAACGGGGTGTCTGGAACAATATTTACTAAGTTTAAGTGAATATCCACATTATAGTTGCAAACACGATATATAAAAATACTTTTACAGCCATCCCTATTTCTCCCTGTGTCTATTACGAGGACATTTATAAAATGACTCAATATAATTCTGATTTTCATGTTAGATTCTTTGAGGGAAATCAAATAAAAATTGTATCTTAATAAATAAAAGCACCTAATAACACAATGAGTATGATTTAAACAGGAAAACATTGTATATTCCATCTTTACCATGTGTTTAAAACAATAACTTCGTTTCCTAAAATAGACTAACCTGAAGAAGCCAGTAGCATCGGCGATGAAAGGTGGGCAAGATGGCAGAATGTACATAACAGCCATATATACACTGAAATAAAGAATTTTCCATTAGCTTATTGAAAAACAATACATATTTTAACACAGAAAAACCATTCTCGACTAGTATTATTAGAACGCCCATATCCCAATCTATAACAAAAATTAATTTTTCAGTTAAAAAAATGCGCATTATCTAAATTCTGGTTGATTAAATAAAAACTACTCTGGAAAGAAAAAATCAACAATACAAAAGACGACTTAAAAATAAGAAAATGAACGTGAAAACCAAATCTGATGATCACAATATCTGTTATGATATCCCTCCTACAATGATGAAATAGTGAAGGTTCTTGCACTTTACCTTTATTTATAGAAACCTACTTTCAAAAATTGAATGCAAAAGAAAAAAAAAACTGCATTTCTAGTCCTTGGTAAAAACAAAGCGTAGAATAAATTTTAAGAGTACCTGAGGTTTAATCTTTGTTAAGAATAAAGGTAAGGCTATCATTAGAAATTAAATTGTAGTTACCCTTCAAGATTTTCATGTGTAATGCTTTTATACAATTAATTTGGTACAGGGTACAGGGGTAGCTTGAATGTTATTTCCCCTTGAAACCACACTGACATCTAAAATGTTTAAAATGGCACTGATGACAATCATCAAGGCAAGGGGAAAAAAATCAGAATACAGAAAGAGGAGCTTATCATCTTACCTATAGTACGAACCTACACAGTTTTCATTAATCAATCATTTGGTACTTTTAATGTCTAGTGGTGATCAACCCAAAACTAATCATCGAATAAAAAAAAGCCTTATACTATACATCAGAAGGTAATATAACTGGATAATGTATAGCTATAGCAACGAGTGTTTGTCAACAAATCGAAATTAACAGAATGATCAGAATGGCCTGATATTTGTCACAATGTATTTCAGGGAACACAAGTGTTTATAATTTGAAATTACGGAAGAAAGGAGTGCATTATGTGAAAAACGTGCACATCTGAACATTTGACGGTTCTAATGTAAATAACAATGATAAAAATCTTAGCATGGAATGCGTAGTATCGAGTTATGATATTTCGCTTTCCTCTGAACACATATAAAAATTCTTAGCACCATGAATGAAGAAACTAATGTAAAATTAAGTATATTTCCGAAATTGTAATTACAGAACGTACAAGGAAATTAACTCAGGGTCTCACGTCATGTTTATTGCTATACAGTGTTCTTAACATATCTAGGGAAATGAAAGGGTTACCAACTTCACCATTATCGTCAATAATACTTCTGCTGGTAAGTATGTGATGAAGATGGCGAAAATAAAATGTTATTAAAATCACACACACACACACACACACACACACACACACACACACACACACACACACACACACACACACACACACACATATATATATATATATATATATATATATATATATATATATATATATATATAAAGAGAGAGAGAGAGAGAGAGAGAGAGAGAGAGAGAGAGAGAGAGAGAGAGAGAGAGAGAGAGAGAGAGAGAGAGAGAGAGAGAGAATTCGCCATATTTCGAACAGTACTGAGTCTCCCTTCTTTCGTCTTATGGACTAAACTCCCTATGCCCGGTAAAACCGAATGCCCCCTTACCAACAGAAATCAACCTGATTTTGTTCAGTTAAAAAACGATTATGCCGCTGATGATGAAAGTTACTGCCACTGGAAATGGAAAGATGATTATAACGCATGAATAAATTACTCCTCGAACGAGGGCTCCTTAACCTCAGATGTCTACCCCCCCCCCCTCTTCAGAGAGAAAAGTAATACGCTTCTTTTTTCCTGTTTCCTCTCTTCATGCATTATCCTTCCCCAGTGTGTTCTTCGCTGCTTTCCTACGTCCACCTGGTTTTGTTCCCCATTTCCTGCTTTTATTTACCTAAGGATACTTTCAGTTTGATCACTTAACGATCAGGTAAACAACCCAGGTCAATAATACACTGATAACAATATTATTAATGAAAGAAGAGATGATGGGACACATGGAAAGTACGAAAGATTAGTGCCAGCAATGGCAGTCATCATAAAGTCATCACAAAGTCGTTTAAATTGCTCTAATTCATCTTTGTGGTTTCACAGGACGAGAAATGTTGACAGAGGTGGAGAAACTTGGGCATCGAATTTCTGCACTGAATCGTTATCAGCACAAAACGATTAACTAATTAGCAAAACACTCATTAAAGTTCTATTTGCATAAGATATTCACAGACCCTCCAGAAGTAGGCATTAGCATAACTTCATAAACAGCAGACACAATTAACATAATTCTCTGCGCATATCACATTTCAGTTTCCGCTCAAACTATTAGTTATCGAAGAAGCTCGAGTCTATAGTGAAACATTATTGCATTTATCCGTAGATTTTTAATGAGACTGAAGGTAAAATAATTAAAATATAAAGGTCGTTGGCTTTATTATGTTAAAAGAAAATTTATATAACTAAAATTATGATTTAAAAAATTGAAAGAGTATACTCTATACCCAATTATGAAAAAAAAACTTAGTAATCCATTCAATAAGTACGCTCGTATATAGAGCATATCCATATACATTACGATGTTTTTTTCTTTTATCATTAACCTCCCTATAAGCTGCGTTTCTCCAAGTCTCCCTCTTCTATTCCTCTTCACTATTATTTCATTCGTAAACACAATCACAATGTAATAAAAACACAAATTTTCTAATAATAGTACTAAGGGTTGTGGTAGACTATTAGAAACGTTTATGTCCCGCAATCTGTTGGATGGGCGTTCAAATGCCGCTCAAGCTCGATAGTATTTTGTAGTGTCTGCTACCTCACCATCTTTGCGTGCTAGAAATTGGGGGTTTGGGGGGCCTCTAAATATACCTGCTGAGTCATCAGCAGCCATTGCCTGGCCGTTCCTGGTCCTAATTTGAGTGTATAGGGGCTTAAGCGCTGAACATAAGTATATATGGTGGTTCTCTAGGGCATTTTCTTGTACTTTGCCTCTTCCACTCAGGAGCGACCTTTACAACCTTTAAATTAAACATTTTAACCTCCTTTTCTTTCACCCTCAGTCTCCTCCCCCACCATCATCACCACCCTATCGCCAACACCGTTCCTTATTGCATCTGCACCACCGCAAAATTGTTCCTCCATCACCTCATTTTTTTTCAACTCCACAAAAAAAAAACGAAAAAAAAAAAAAAACATCTTGAGTGATAGAGAGAAAACAGACAACCAATCAAAGGATTAACAATATTTTCGGAGAGCAAAATAGGTTATTCGTAAAAAGGACTCTTTAAATTCAATCTATTTTTGTTTTGTATACTAGTTTATGATTGCTATTTTCTACAAAATAACAAATAATATGTTTTCCCCCAGTAACTCACATTATCCTTCTTACATAAAATTTCAAAGATTAGAAAAACTATTGACAAACAAACCCAGTTCACTTTAATCACACACCCCTCGATTCCTGAGGAATCTTCTGAAAATTAATTGCATATCACAAACGACGAAAAAAAAAGGAAATAATTTTTCATTCGGGGCCATTTGAAATAAAATCTAATTCATCAGCGGTATCACGCACAGCTAATATTTTACAACATCGTGTGTGTTATCATAATAGCTTTACTGTTTACATAACCTAAGATGATTAATCATAATAATCGAACACTGATACCACAGTTAATGTGCAGGATCAATTTTCATGCTAAAACCGACAATAATAATAAATTTCAGCTCGTTGATAAATTGAATAATTTTGTCAAAAATGCAAGTCTATTAGGAAGAAACCCAACTTCTTTTTCGTGGCTAATGCAAATATCCCAACACTTATAGCTTTTTCCATATAATTAGAAAGGTACCTAGCCGGATAATACTGCCTTATGGGAGGAAGACATGAAGCCTAAACAGATACAGCTCCTTCTGAAAATGAAAGAAGAATAAAGCGATGTTTATAGAGAAGATTAACGTCTTCAGAAGAACATGAATTGTGATAACGTATTGAGACGGTATGTCAAACGGACACGTTATGTCCCGATTCCAGACGATTGTACTCATAAACAAAGATGGTGTCAAAAGTTGACGTAATATATAGTTAACACTGAAATATATTATAGTAGGAGGAAATATGTTATATCCCGTATCGCCACTAATAACAGCAATATAAGAGAGGGTCGACACCTCATGGCCTGACCTGAGAACGTTTCGTATTCTCCTTGAGCTCAGATCAAGGTAAACGTGTTTGCATGCTTATGTAGGGGTCATTGGTGCGAGACGCTGGCCCCACGATGGGCAACAGCAATTCCAATCGTTATATTTGATTATTCGTTGACTGTCGGTTATTCGCACAAGAAAAAAGGGTGAATACACATTGCGTTATATCATACAGACGCTTCACTTATTCGGTATATGCAGTACTTCCTGTAACCTAAAAAAAAAAAAAAAAAAAAAAAAAAAAAAAAAAAAAAAAAAAAAAAAAAAAAAACACTACTTCTAACACTAAAGAATGTATTTAATTACTCTTTTTTTCAATGAAAAAAGTACTGATTAACTACAAGCTATTAAAATATCTCATGCAGCTAGCAGTTGATCATTCATTAGAAAAATTAGAATTTGCCGGCGCTGTTAAATTAAATTTACTGCAACATAAAGCAGATAGATTAATATATTAATAATCAGTTCCATAACTATAAAAAGTAAATTTTAAGTATAATAAAGTGTATTGTATTGATTTCGGATTAAAATTCTTCTCTCGCCGCGAACAAAGAAAGCTCTAAACATCGATTTCGATTATGCCCTAGTCCAGTAACTTCCAGCTGGCAAGTAGTATTAAATAATAAGATATCGTGCATGTTATGGCTCTCGATTTTCTTTTCATATTAGATCCTCTTTTTAGAGAGAGAGAGAGAGAGAGAGAGAGAGAGAGAGAGAGAGAGAGAGAGAGAGAGAGAGAGATTTTCTAAATATTAATACGATCACATTAGTAATTTCATAATATATGAAATCAGATAATAAAAATTCCTCTTACAATACAGGAAAAATCATATAAATCCAATTGAGTACGATTTTTTAACTCTTTAACCAAAATATAAAACTTTAAAAACCAGTCAAGTTATATAATAACCCTTACAAAGACAACATCTAAAATAATTCCACAAAGCAGCATTGTTCTTAAACTTTCATATATCATAAAAAGATAAAAAAAAAAACCATTATCACAGCGCCCAACTGTAGTGGGAAAAGGGGCAAGAAGAGGTGTTTGAGTAAATTAAAGTAGATATATCGAAAGAGGAGATAATGTTTGTTTTTATGTGCGCGTGCGTGAGTGTGTGAGTACGCGCGCTTACTAATCACTGGTTAGTAATAGGGAGGAAGTAATCATGAGGTAAACACTTAGCATCATGGGAGGAAGCAACCGGGGAAAACTTTCTTCTTTTCCCATGGAAGGCGGAGCTGGGGAAGTTGTTCTATTTATGGATACTTCCGTATTTCAGTAATTGTTAACCGCCATTTGATAAATGAAAGGAAAGAGGTGTGTGGAAGGAGGGAGGGGGGGGGGGGTTATAGACTGACAGGGAGGGAGAAGTGGAAGCTGAGGAAAAGGAGAGAAGAGGGAAGAATTACAGCGTCAGCGAATGTAAAACAGAAAAGAATTTAGAAATTTTAAAGGGCGACAGACTACATTATTTCTTTGCATAGTAAAAATTATGGTCCATGTTGAATTGAAAGGGTAACAAATGTGGGTTATTTCATCATCAAAAGGAGAAGATTTACCCGACCAATAAGTCCAGTTTGACTCTTAGAGAGCAGGTCTGATTAAATTCGGGAATAAAAAATATTTACATTAATGCTAAAATATAAAATTATAACAAATATTAAGGAGGAAAAAAACATGAGGCAAAATCTAGGATGAATATAAATCTAAATCTTATATAGAAAACCTGTTCCTTAAAAAAGTTAAAATCTTGAAAACAGAAATTCTCACGAGTCCAATAAAAGGTCAATAAAACTTTTCTCCACAGCATAAGCCTCTTTCTTCTTTAAAAACTTTACAATGGCTAAAAATATGTTTTATGGTTAAAATACGGTCACACTCATTGCACCTGGGTCTAGAAAATATGTGAGGATGCCTAGAGATGGTGAACCTGTGCCTGTAATATAGAGGCGAATGGCCCAGTGTGTATAGGGAACTCGACGTGTTGCTGATGAGCCTTCAGTATAGGCGTATGAAACGGCTAACATTACGGAAATTCTTCCAAAGAACCTTTAACTCTATTTTAGCAGTTAAAGCTGGACTGTGGAAATTAATATGTCTAAGTTTCTGAAGGCCCCCTACCCAGCTCGTTTGTTAAGAATAATTCTTCAACATGCACACACACACATATATACACATATATATATATATATATATATATATATATATATATATATATATATATATATATATATATATATATATATATATATATATATATATATATATATATATATATATATATATATATATATATATACCTAATGAGAGAGAGAGAGAGAGAGAGAGAGAGAGAGAGAGAGAGAGAGAGAGAGAGAGAGAGAGAGAGAGAGAGAGAGAGAGAGAGAGAGAGATTTCCAAATATAATTACAGAAAGCCCTAATGTCCTGACTACAAAGAGAGGGCTTCTACTCTATGGCTCAATGGGCTCTGGCAGAGAGCTTACTAAAGTAGTTCTCCTCAAAGGTGGAATATAGGTTTCATCTTTACTATTATACACAAATAAGTAAACAAATATTACATACCGTATGTATTTGGCAAATATATTGTTTAGCCACGCACACGTACTTGTATGTGCACCTTCACAATATCTTGAGACCCAGGGATGTGTAATGCTCCAATTGTTTATATAAATACATTATTCATAGTTTTCTGTGTGTAACTACAATACTGCGAGTGACGTACATTATGAAAAGACTAGTCATCTTCCATCCTGGGGCCATAGTTTCAGATGAATTGAATGTCACGTTACTGTGGTGGATGCGCCAGCCGTATCAACCCTCCTCTATATTACCAAAGCTTTTAATAGAATAACTACAATAGTTTTGACTTTATAAATTTCCCAGAAACTTGTTTTTCTTTTATAAGAATAACCAAGTACAAAATTTTACTCGTTTTATCCCATCACTCGGAAACTGACCAAACCATGAAAGGCTAAAAAACATCTTGGCAACGACTTCTTGGAGCGATCCTTACTGGAAAAAAGTTCAATAATTACTAAAATTGATTGAAAAGTAAAAGTTAATATATATATATATATATATATATATATATATATATATATATATATATATATATATATATATATATATATATATATATATATATATATATATATATATATATATATATATATATATATATATACTATATATATATATATCTATATATATATATATATATATATATATATATATATATATATAATATATATATATATATATATATATGTATATATATATGTGTGTGTGTGTGTGTGTGTGTGTGCGTGTGTAGGTAAGTATGTAATGCATGTGTATATGCAAACCAACATACAGAAGTCAATTATAAACAAAACAAACATAGAGAAACATGATGTGTAAAACGGCCACGTATATCTGGCCATCTTTTGAAAGAGACACGAATTCTGAGGGAAGAGAGTGGGACTGGAAGAGATTGGAATAAAAAGTGGAGAGATGAGGAAGGAAATCCTAGTCTTCCATATCCCTTAAGATTATTTCCAATGAATACAAAATAAGAAGCGTTGACTCCCACAACGACATAACAGAATGTATGCCATCTCGCTACAGGCAGATACAGCAGAGACTCTGTCACGTGGAAATTGGTTGTCATGGTTTCACGAGGTTGGAGTACATACGTTTGTGCGTATGGCTATGAATGCGTGCTCGGCCCTATCCTAGTCTTGGATACGCACGTCAAAGGAAAAATGCCGACTAATAATAGCCATCTATTCACCACCTATCCAGGGAGAGAGAGAGAGAGAATATCAAATGTTTCCAGAAACAGAGAATTGTCAGTAAAACATTTTCAAAATATATCTGAAATGCCGACCAAAACAAAGTGCACAACAAAATACACCTACAAAGACAATCACTAAAACATAGGGAGACGAATTTTTTCATGAATTTTATTGTTCTAGATTCAAAAATGGAACCGCACGAAAGGGAGCCAGGTCGTAATGGATAGTAAAAGAAAGAAACAGAAACAAAGAATGATGTTCAAACAAGGCCAAATATTTTTCAGTTTCATGAATTGTCAGTGCAATTCCATTTCAGGTTTGGCGAGAGCTGAAAATGGAAACACGATCCAGAGGTCATACATATTCCCAGACGCGTATTAATACACGTCATGTTAATCAAAAAATTGAAGAATCAAATTAAATATTTAAAATTCCAAACCCGCCTTCGATGAAAGCCACATTCTTTGGTCAACCAAAGTAAAGTTCCAATAACTAAAATAGAGCCACCGACCTGTCTTTGTAACCACCGCTGTTATAGCAATGTGGCTTCCTTGTCCCTACTGTAAGAAAAACAAATTTAGAACTGAAAGACAACGCCACTCAAAATGTTGTTTGAGAGCAGGTCCTCCCAGCGGGACAAAATCATCCGTTTCGAGAAACAACCCGAGACAAGACCTGAATGGTAATTGTAATTGAGATCAAAAGGCTTTTTTGTATACTGCCCAGACAAGAGACGCACTGGCGCATTCCTGCCTCTGCTTGGGAGGATGATGGAAAACTTCCCCCCTTTAGAATAGTTGGTGCTGTAAAAAAAAAAGTATTTTCTCTTTGTTTATAACTTTAGACTTTCCAACTACCTTTGAAATTAGTAAGTTAGAATGATACGTTCTGGTTCTGATGTAACTTTATTATGGGATTGACACTTTTCGACTAGGGTGGAGGTACTTACCCGTTCTTCATTCATAATATTTCACTTATACAATATCCAAATTTATTACTGAAATCATATTCATCTGTAATGCATGACATTCTGCCCCTCTCCAAATACAAAGATATGATTATGAATACTCTTTAAAGAGATTCTTTTTTTTCTATTTTCAAACAGAAAACGTTTTTGTTTACAGAAAAGCAATTTCCAAGACAAAATACTACACAACAGCTAATTTTCTAATAGATTAATGCACATAAGATATTTCTTTTAGCTAATGAATATATTTTTATCGTAGAGGCTGATTTGTAGAAAATAAGAGTCAAACCAAAAAGAGGAAACCATAACTCCTTGAGCTCCGCTCCATTACAAAAGTTAAGGACACACGCATACACACAACTACCAATTAAGAAAAGAGAAAATAAAAATGAGTTTCAATATAACGACGAAAGCAAGACAAAACTGCAGTTTTAGTTGGAGATCTGTAGTGCCATCAATTCTGACATCTAAATTCAATATTCTTCATAAAAGAACTACGTTGAAAAAAATATTACAGCAATTTCTTTTCTGTGACCATCACTATAAATTGGCTTGTATATCATGAAGTTTCCACTAGCAATATATAACATGTGTTTTACTTTCCGTATTGTTTCGCAGTCTATCTTTTTGACTCGGGGAGAGAGAGAGAGAGAGAGAGAGAGAGAGAGAGAGAGAGAGAGAGATTTTCTTAATGTGAATCTTAAGACTCATTAAATCTATGATATAATCATTCATCATAAAAATTGATATAAAATTACCCTCGGTAATGACGGTGAAACTTCATCATGACATAAAGTTGCAAAATAAACAAAACACACCCGACTACTCTACGCGAAACCCCTAGGTTCCCTCCACCTACCAATGGAAGAAAAACTATTTTCTTCAACTATAAACTGTTTTTAAAAGGATCGGAGAAGAGGCTTTTCGTATAATCCATAACCTATTAGTGAAAAGAAGGATGAGACTAATAATCACGATTCTGTCTTTCATATGTGAATTGGCAGAAGAAGAAAAACAAAATATCCATGTACAAATTGTCGAAAAAATACTTCTGGAGAAGGAAGGACAATAAACCAAAAGCCAATAAAAGAGAAAAATGGAAGAAGAGGACGAAAAGAGGGAGGAAGGAGGGAGCGTTGGGAGGTAAGAGGTTGGGGACGGAGATAGAGGGGAGTTAATAAAAGTGTGTGGAAAGAAAGAGAAAGTTAATAAATGAGTTGGGTAGCTTGTGTAATTAGCCATATCTTCAGATTCTCGAAGAAAAGTTGGTCGAGAATCACCCGGGAGGGAAAGTATTTTGCGTGTTATAACGGAAGGGAAGTAATTACTGAAATTTAATGATACTTGTGAGAAGATGTTTTCGAAAAACTCCACGAGGAATGGACACTAGACACCAATCCCGTGAACAAAGTTTGAAGACGTAGTTTTTCATCTGGGGAGATTTTCCCCCCCTCTCTCTCTCTCCATACTGATTTTTTTCTTTGAATCTAATTTATACTTATCAATTCCATATGTTTATGAAAATTATTGTTTCCATTCTATTCCTCCTCTACACATTTATCAGTAACCTGTCGTTTGTCCAAATAATTTCATAACTTTATGAAATTTGGCGAGTGCGTGTCCTCACCTACACAAGGAAACCTTTATAAAAGTATTGAAAATATCAAAAAAATGTACTTGCATATTTAAAAACATGAAATTCAACCGAAAGCTGTTAACGAGAGAGAGAGAGAGAGAGAGAGAGAGAGAGAGAGAGAGAGAGAGAGAGCAATTACTATAGAGGACAAAAGCCTTCATTCAAAAAGAAGTTACGCAATTCACTATGACAAAACAAAGACACTCGTTGGGTAAAAGACGAAGATTTCCACAAACAAGAGAGAGAGTAAGCGTAAAAACAAAGTTAAATTCAATACGTCCCTCGTACAGACGGCAAACAAATAAAATCAAAAGCAAATAAAAGCCAAGATGCACGAGGGAGATTTATAAAAAAGCGCTGCTTCTACCAACATAATGGATTTGAACTTTCTTCCAGCCATGGATAACCCAGTTATAATAACTGGATATTATCCAACTGGCGAATTTGGTTCCCCCAATCGCGGCCCCTCTTCTCAATGCAATATTTCGCTTGACTGGGTCCTACCTTACTAATCTTGGACTGATCTAACCCTAAGCTAAACTAGGGCTCTACCCTTTTACACACCCTCTGCGCCGTCCAAAACAAAATCAATTAGGCGAGAAAAGAAATGACCGTATTTAAAGCCCAATCAACAAACTACGAGAATTAGTATCGATTTTTGGACATTTAAAAAATCTCTTACTACAATACGATGCCGATTTCTATTCATTTGAAAAAAATGTCTCATTTGAGAGTGTAAAGGTACATCAGCTGTTTTACAAATATCCAAAATTTCAGTAACTTTTTTTTAAGAGAGTTTTGTTCATGAACTGAAAAAAAAGATGAAAAGAGAGTATAGGAAAGGGAACATGGACATAAAAATGGGAATAAAAAACAAACAAACGAATTATTCCCTTGAAAAGAGAGATGGTTGAATTTTGCTGTACTATTTTGCGCTTAAAAACTATTAACTTTATTGGTAAACTAATGTCCAAAAAATAAGTGATTATCTAAATCTATGCAGCAATACCTCTAAAATAAATACCTTATTTCTTTTTATAGTAATAAGAATTGAAACTTTATCCATAGTAAAAGGAATCTAAGTCTTACTACTAAAATAGTCAAATCTACCACAATATTCAAATAACGTGTATCTGTTAATTAACAATCCACTTGAATATGATCTCCAGAACTTTTAAAGGGCACAAAGACACTAAATAGCAAAAGAAGATTAATCTTGTCTTCTATCAAACTCAAACGAAAGTTATTATTTTTTCTTTGTTTACTTAAAAGAAATATCAAAGAGCCCTAGCAATCAACAGGGGCCGTCAACTTAAAAATCCCAGAACAATCTTATAGTTTCGATTTAATTTACAGAAAGCTTATGTATCAGGGCATGTCTTCATAATCAGATACAACCAATAAACCACTAACGTTCAAGTTAGCCTAAGTATTGCCAAACAAAGAAATTCCAGATTTACGAATATCAAGATAATAAAAACATAAGGAAAAAACGAACAGCATAAAATTGTGAGCAACACCTACCATAAAACTATAATCAATATACATATATATACGCATTTATACTGCATGCTTACATCCCTACATACATAGACACGCACGCTTGCGTACACACACACATTATATACAGTATATATATATATATATATATATATATATGCACACCTATGAACATTTAGGGTGGCCACAAACAAAACATAACGCAGCAGCCACTGTCCCATATATACCTGAAATTTTATATCTTCGATGACCTTCCAGAGCAGAAATCTTGCCACAACATTTGGCTACTATACGTATGACTTCTCATCCTCACGTCGAATGTACAACATCCTCCCACGCCATCTACATCTATCTTGCACGGCCTCTCGCACTGCTAGAGCAATAAGAATCCCCCCCCCTTTTTTTTTTTTAAATATATCTTTCAAAGTCTTTTCTAGATGTTCCTCTCAACACCATTCTTAATACTTCTGAACCATTCCTTCCACTTGCCTAAACCATCTCAAGGCAGTTACTAGTCATCACTCTACGATTGCCTTTTCACAAATTTCATCTGTTTCCTAATTGTTTGCAATTTTAAATCTTCTTAGATCACATATAATCCACAAACAGTACATCACAACGGTTTCAGATATTTTTTTTTTTCACGTTAATTTACATGGAACATAGACACACCTTTTCATTTCCGTACAAAAAAACCTGACCAAATAATACATTCATATATTCAAATATTCCCACCCTGGCTTCCAAAGACAATTCATGTCTAAAAATAATATTTTGCACACACCCAAATAGATTTCTTGTTTGATATATTGTGTTACTTATCTCTTCTCTCAATACCTTTATCGATTATACTAGCACCCACGAAGGAGTACTGATCAACAATTTTCATATATATATATATATATATATATATACATACATACATACATACAACAAAGAGAAACATGGATACGAACACAAACTAAAGTAAATGACATTCTAAGAACATGTAAGAAAAATAATAAAATTTGCCAGTACAGTATGGCATAAAAAGACCAGAAACAGATACGCATAGGACATGTCTGGAGCCTTTGTCCAGCAGTGGACTAACAACAGCTGATGATGATGATGTATACATACACACACACACACACACACACACATATATATATATATATATATATATATATAATATATATATATATATATATACACACACGAAACTGCCCAAAAGAAAACCAACAGAAGATGAAACACATACCAGACCCAAAATAAGAAGTAATACAGAGGTAAACCCAGAGAAAGTGTAGTACACTGAGGAACCAAACGAAATAGTAAAACGAAATGAAAGCCAAGAGATAAAGGGGAGATGAAACTTAGTAAGAAAGCTGAACTATTTTGATGCCCACATCGTGCAAATTCTAGAAAAAAAAATATCCTTAACAAAAAAGACAAGAAACAAAAATAAGTAGCATATATCAACTGTAAAGGGACTTATCTTTACGACGTCATTGAAACCTAGTAAAAATTCAAAGAAATTAAGAACGAAACAAATATCATTCAAGTCTATTGCCTAAAAAAAATCCGCCAAAAGAATTGAAAGCAAGAAAAAACCATCACACTCACACGCAAAAAGGAAAAGCACTAAAAATAAACGAGCTGAGAATAATAAAAATAGGAAAAAATTCTTGGTCCGGAGTTCAGAAAAAAAAGCCTTAAAAGGCCGGGGAACGGGGTGGAAGGGGGAGAGGAAAACATGGTTGTGGGGTTCGAATATAACGGGAATGAAATATAAAGAAAGCAATAATTGGCGAAACGGAACATTTAAGTCAAGGCAATGAAATATGGACAATAAAGAACTCGTAAAAAGAGCCGAGGACCCATAAAAACCAGTCACTTGCATAAAGATCATACAAAGTGCAGAGGCAATTTAGCTTTTTATTATTTCATTAAACTCCACAGTTATTGGCTTTTATTTCTCCACACACCCATAATTCATATTCAGAAACCCGAAACTCCAAGTGCAGTTCATCACTTCAAAGATGCGAATCCAAATACATAATAAGCCCTATATTACTCTGTTGCCTTTTTATTTTTTTTTTATTTTACGGGGAAAATAAAATCACATGGAAAATTGCAGGGGCTCTTTATCAATATAGACAGGGTCTTTAATTTCCTTCTTCTTAAACCCACACAAAACACGCACATGTTCGCCGACGAACATTAAGCGCGAACAAATACAACACACACACACACACACACATATATATATATATATATATATATATATATATATATATATATATATATATATATACACACACACACACACACATATATATATACATATATATATATATATATATATATATATATATATATATATATATATATATATATATATATATTATATATATATATATTAATTGTAGAAGTATATATCACGGATATTACATTACAGTAACCTGTGTACAAAGCATATGCTATCAGTATACATCATACATACAATCGATATACAAGCTTACGTTTAATACGATAAATGAGAAAATTCATAAAATCATACAAAAGGATTTACATACCGCTATATACTGATTAAGTCTACACAGAAAAGAAATACAATAAGTCACTTGCAAAGGACATAACAAATACAGATTAGAAAACGTAAACAAAGACAGGTGATTCTTGAACCCAACTTCCCTAAACAGCAAATACAGATAGAGTGACTGTACGGCAAGGTGCTTGACGCACTCGCCATATTATACGAACGCTAATTATAAAACGATATGTAAATGTAAAGTCACAAATCTTGATGGCAACTGATATAGAAAGCCTAAGAAATACAGAAAAAAAAATATTTCTTCATATAAACCAGGCTCTTAAAGCTTCTTTACTCATGGATAATAATTAAAAAAACACGCAAAACAATCTGCGGATGTTCCTTCGTCCCAATACAAGATACTTGAATAACTAAATAAAATACGAAAAGTAAATAAGACGAGAGAGAGAGAGAGAGAGAGAGAGAGAGAGAGAGAGAGAGAGAGAGAGAGAGAGAGAGGGAGAGAGAGAGAGAGAGAGAGAGAGAGAGAGAGAGAGGTGATTTAGCCATAATACGTCTGTCCTGCAGCACAAATAACAATGATGCATCAAAGATTAAAATAAGCAACTCAACTCATCTAAACTGAAATAGAAACTTGGAGAAAGAAATTCATCAACTGCGCCGGCGATGAAGGCATCGCCTCTCTTATTTCATCTACGAGTATCTTTCTCGGATTCCCATTCTCAGGGGGAATGGGAATGGGGGAAATCTGCCTTTTTAATCAACCGACCACATCATCTATTAAACCCAATGACAGCCTAATTGAGCTACAGTTAGGGATATTGGCATTTCACAAATTGCTTGTCTCACAACTTGGCACTAAACAGCTTTCTCTTCCTGACTTCTTGGACGAGATAAATACATATTGAGAAAAAGGATTCCCCGTTCCTAATTTATGATTTAATTAAGGGATACATCAAATCACCGTCCGAATGGCCAATTCCAAGTTAATTAAAACCATTCCAGATTGCAATAAATCCCCATGTTTTCTTATCAAATCTTTCCTTTTCATAAATTCTGTGAGTTAAAGTCCAATCGCCATTTCAGCTATTAGAGTTAAAACGCACGCACATATGCGAGCGATATATATATATATATATATATATATATATATATATATATATATATATATATATATATATATATATATACATATATATATATATATATATATATATATATATATATATATATATATATATAAATATATTAGCCACGAAAAGAAAAATGGAAAGACTTGATTGAAGTTAGTAATTTTGTTCATTAGTGATATAAACGGAATCAGATAAGTCCGTAGATATTACTAATGGACGAAAGTACCAACTCCCATCAAGTCTTTTCATTTTTCCTTTCGTGGCTATATATATATATATATATATATATATATATATATATATATATATATATATATACACACACACATATATATATATATATATATATATATATATAAATATATATATATATATATAAACAAAAATATCGTATGGCGGATTTGGTTCATCTACTCGAAATTAAAGAAAAAGGGAGCTTTTATGTATGGGCCGGCGCGTGTTCGTTGGAAATCTTAGGGTGGCTGAAGGCCTCTGTCAAAATAGGATGAGTGGAGATAGTAGTCATATTTTCGTATAGGCCTAACCCTTGTCATATCTTAAAAGTCATTCCATCCCAAAGATCTTAATACGAAATCACTGCTTCTTTATTCAACTTTTAGGGTGATGGAAATTCTACGCATTTTAAATTCAGCCATAACTTCATCTGTTTTTCGATTCACACTATAAAGAGATCCATGAAGAATTATTGATAAAAATATTAATAATAATTAGATGAACTCCATAATACAGTAAAATTACAAATACCAAGTACGACACCGATGTTTAAAAAAGTAATCAAGAAAAAAATATCTGCTATATTCGTGGAACAAAATCGACACTAATCGTCCTTAAGCGTTGCTCCTGCGATTATAAATAACTAGAATAAAAAAATGTTCGGCAGGAACAAACTCCTACCGTTCATCAGACGCAATCTAAAGGTCGACTCCACCAGCCATCGCAGCCCGACCAAGCAAATAACAAGACTGGTGGAAATTAGTTTTAGCCTTCATCAGTTTAGCTGACAAATAATAATAGAAAAAAATTTCGAAATAAATTATATCATATCTATCCAATAACGAAAATATTACAAATTTTATTCTACCGGGATAACATGGATAAAAAATAAAAATTATTTTAAGTTATGAATTCACCTGAAAAATGTGCAGTATCTTTTTTTAGGGAAAGGAAAAAAAAAATTGGGATGAAAAACCCCAAAAGAGTGGATGAACCAATGCACCGTCAGAAAGTTCATGTTTAAGTTGTTATTTATACGCTGTGCCAGCAGGGG
The DNA here is from genome assembly GCF_036898095.1 of Palaemon carinicauda. Classification (NCBI taxonomy): domain Eukaryota; kingdom Metazoa; phylum Arthropoda; class Malacostraca; order Decapoda; family Palaemonidae; genus Palaemon; species Palaemon carinicauda. The sequence continues at coordinate 117,242,215 of NC_090732.1, forward strand.
GCAGCAGGTGCTTGTTAAAACTTCATTCTTTCAGAGATTATAATTACCGTCATCTTATTCAAAAGAGACGACGTTCGCCAGACAAGAAAAAAACGAATAACGATGATGATAGGCAACACCAGGAGGAGGAGGAGGAGGAGGAGGAGGAGGAGGAGGAGGAGGAGGACTTGGTGAGGAAGAAAACAAAGAAAGAGAAGGTGGGAGGGGTATCGGAAAGGAAATATTAAAAAAGAGTAATAGTTGAAGCAAAGAATAATTCCATAGAAAGACGTTATATGCAACATTGCTAATTACGGTGATATTGGAATTACAACAAAAGGATTGTTCACATCCTCGTACAGCTGTACTAGCATCCTTACTGCTACTTTGTTGATGGAGCGCACCTGTGCACTTTTTATGAGGCCATTGAAAACAGAACAAAATATTTCAAGAATAATTGAGAAGAATCTTGATGGACAATGCTAAAGAATCAATGAAGAACTTGCGCGGATTACAGTGATATTTTTGGTCAATCTCCCAAAAGAAAATGAACGTTGTGCACTTGTGCACCTTTTATGAGGTCATTGAAAACAAAACAATATATTTCAAGAATAATTCACAATAATATTGGTGGACAATGACAGAGAATTGATGAAGAACTTATGAGGATAACAGAGACAATTTTGTTCAATCTCCTTCTCTTTCTCTCTCTCTAAAAATATAGAAATTTTTTACATAAATTCTATATATTCTTTTCTGGCTTCCTACTGCTCAAAAGCAATCACTTCAAATGTTTCGTTTAACTTTTTTTTTTTTTTTTTTTCAATTCGCCACAGCCATCTTGGTTCTGCATTTGCAGATGCAGTTTTACCCAATACTGTAATGGTATCAATATAATATTTTGATTTATCAGTTTATATTACTTTTGGGGTTCACTAACAAACAACTACAATAGTAATGTTAATATCATTAGCATTACTCATGGCATAATTTCCCACTCCAAGCATTACCTACGATGGAGGGAAATAGAAACAATCTATTATCAAATGTAATATGATTAATTATACTAGTAGCTTCCTATTAAAAAGAAATATAGATGACGATTAGAGCATAGTAGAAATTATATTTGTAAAGATAAACTGTTAGTTGAGTATTGAGTGTAAAAAGTATACAATATGTACGTTAATGTAAACACAGATGACGAGAGAGAGAGAGAGAGAGAGAGAGAGAGAGAGAGAGAGAGAGAGAGAGAGAGAGAGAGAGAGAGAGAGAGAGAGATTACGTACCAAACAAACAAGAGGGAAATCATTAAAGTTTATTTGCTTAAGTTTTGTTTATATTAATTCCAGTAACGACGTGGAATGGTCAAGCCGAATCAAGAACTTAATTCAAAGGCGATACTTCTTGGAAAATATTTTTCCCACCACTTATCTTATGTATAATCTATAATTAACAATAAGGAATTTCATATAATGACATCCATTACTGAATACGAAATTTCCAGATTACTGGGAATTTTAATGCTTGTTATAAGATTCATATACTATTAAGAAATATGATATATGTTAATGTATTTTTGTCCTTGACTCTATGTAGATTTTCTTCCGTTACCCATCAAGTTAAGAATTTTCAAGCGACAAGAGCAGCAATGAAAGAGTTTGTAAATTTGGGTGCAAGGAAGAAGAGAATTCCGGTCTTTTTGGCTTAGGACCATTCTTTTAACTGCTATAACTAAAAGAGCGCAATATTCTAGCTTCAACGTATACACGACGACACTTATTATGCACATGGATAGGAAAAAAATCTCTCTCTCTCTCTCTCTCTCTCTCTCTCTCTCTCTCTCTCTCTCTCTCTCTCTCTGTATATATATATATATATATATATATATATATATATATATATATATATATATATATATATATATATATATATATATATATATATATATATTCACTCACTCGTGGACATATATTATATATATATATATATATATATATATATATATATATATATATATATATATATATATATATATATATATATACGCATATATGTACATATACACATATTAATGGGGAATACTTTAACAGCTTAAGAGTAGCAGATCGCATAATTCTAATTACTGAATCATGGGAAGAATTACAAAAGATGATGGAAGATTTGCATAGAGAAAGCAGAAATGTAGGACTGAAAATGAATATGAGTAAAACTAAGATAATGTTCAATGAAAAGGCAGAGAGACGACAAATAAGGGTTATGGACGAACCTCTAGGTCTAGATTTTGTACTTAGGATATACTTTAATTTTTCATTACTTCTGATATCGTTTACTTATTTCCTTGTTTTACTTTCTTCACTGGGCTATATTTCCATGTTGGAGCCTTGGGCTTATAGCATCTTGCTTTTCAAACTAGGGTTGTATCTTGGCTAGTAATAATAATAATAATAAGTGTTTTCCAAGGACACGAGACCGAAATTAAAAGGATAAGCAAGGGATGGGGAGCTTTTGGTAGACAAAATTAAATTATTTAAAGTAAAATGTCCCCTTCTTTAACAGGAAAAGTATTTAATCAGATGGTCCCACCAGTATCAACATATATATCAGAGACTTTGAGCCTTTCTAAAGCCTCAACTCAAACAGCAATGGAAAGAATAATAATATAAATAACATCAGCAAAAGAGCCACATGGATACGGTAGCAAACTAAAGTAAAGGATATTCTAACAACATTTAAGAAAGAGAAATGGATATGGGCAGGACATATTATGAGAATGACAGATAATAGATGATCATTAAGAATAACTGAATGGATCCCTAGAGATTTTAAAGGAAGCAGAGGAAGGAAGAGAAGACGATACATTGACAAGCTAAGAAAATTTGCGAGTAAAGACTGGCATAGAAAGGCCATAAACAGACGGGAGTGGAAGGACATGTCTAAGGCCTCTACCCTGCAGTATACAAGCTACGGTTGTTGATGATGATGATGATGGTACATAAACGTGTGTGTGTGTGTATGTATGTGTGTGTATGTGTGTGTGAGATAATGGAAGGGCCCATTCAAAAGAGAGAGAGAGAGAGAGAGAGAGAGAGAGAGAGAGAGAGAGAGAGAGAGAGAGGAGAGGAGAGAGAGAGAGAGAGAGTCGATAAACGACCGACACTCCATGTGTTAGAAACATGGGTCTGAAAGAGGGCTGTAAATTACGGAAAAGACTGGCCAGAGACTAAGGTAGGCAGGCTGCTGGGAGTACCCAGCGCTGATTTGTCCTAAACTACTGGATCAGCTATACAGCGAGAGAAGATTGGATGCAGGGGAAAGGGAATGGAAGAAAGGCCGGAAAGAGAATTTATGTTGCAATAAATGCAAAGGGTTTAAATGAAATAAAAAAAAAATCTGAGTGTTGAAAATGAACTTACATCAAATTAAAATATTTTGACCTACCACTCTATGCTTACACTATGCTTACACTATGTTCCTGGCATTACAACTATAAAAATAAGTAATTTCGTAATCACTGAATAATTAGCATACTAATGCTATCACACAAATGCGCATATTTATATGCAATTCATTATGGCTCTTTCCAATTTTCGTTTGCTGAGTCTAGACAGGGAAGCAACAGAATCCTAGGACAAAGCTAAGATACCATCGGACTCCATCCCAAGGTAGTTATCGAACAAACTTCCTGAATAAATCTGGGAACACTGAAGGAGGTATTGAGAACTAGAGATGACAGCACACCGACATAGCATTTAACAACTACAAAGGATCACAGGAGAATAGGGAAGATATAGAGAAACTACATTTCAGAGCGCTAAAGTAATTCAAGGCTCAGAGAGAAGTTGAACCGTCAAGACACTAAAGTAATTTTAGGCAAGAAATTAAAGTTATAGCTCAAACGCAATAAAGTAATTCAAGGGACTGGAAGTAAATTTCAAAGTGAGTCAGGAATGGTTTTGAGTAAAGCCCCCCTAAAATAAACGAATCGAGATCAGTATGATGGTTACCTAATCTCGCTGAGTGAAAGCATATCCAACAACAAGTTATATAATTCTGATTAGGATGCAATAAATTTATCAAAGGGGTTTTATGACGCTTGTTTATGCATCATTTAAAATGATGTGATATTTATTCTATTCAATGAAAGATAAAGCTAACTGAATGTCAGATTCTTAAGACATTTATCAAAATCATTTCGCAGCTTTACAAAGCTTTAATCAAACAAGTCTGTATTTCCCTAAAAATGACAAGAAAACTATATACAATCTTTATTTTGCCTTTGTTTCATAGAAAGAAAAATGCATCACTGGGACATTTTTCTAGTTTACTGTATTACATACAATATATTTTCAAAAGCACAATATGTAAATTCCTACACCGAATTATTAAGTGGATTCTCCAATCACATCTGAACACCTAATACGATTATAAATAGGATATAATAATTCCCGATGCACTTATTCACATTCATTAATATATTATGAAATTTGTCAACTTGTATATGTGCCCACTTTACTTACCCTGTTTATGGTGATATAACAGAAAGTTTTAAACTGCAACAAGACTTGGAGTAATTGCTGGTAACAATAATACTGAGAGAGAGAGAGAGAGAGAGAGAGAGAGAGAGAGAGAGAGAGAGAGAGAGAGAGAGAGAGAGAGAGAGACCTACCTCAATGCCCTGTACTTTGAGTTTCATGTGATCCTCTCTGGTGGTCTTCCCATCCTTCCTCTTCTTCCAGCAGTACCCATCCCTCCGGTAGCGCACCTTCTTCCTGGAGTACAGCAGCATGGAACCGCTCTTAGGTCTGGAAAATAAGTTTTCAAGTCAGTATTTATTTTACAAAGAAGTTATATTAAATGGAAGTTACTGTAATATTAAATATCTCCGAAGGTGGAATAAAAGTTATGCAAACACAGACATAAAATTTATAGTAATCTCAGGAGAATAGATAGGTTGAAATTTACAATAAGCAGTATACAGATCTTACGGTTCTAGAACCATTATTTCATATGATGTGCATATTACAGAAGAATGCCTGGATTAAAATGTGGGAGCAGGGAATAATGCCGCTACTCACAGCATCAATTATTCGATAACGTGGGATTAATGTTTGTTAAGAGAAATTCTTTATGCGTTACTGTCATCTTGTGCAAGTCCAAAGGCTACTATGGACATATTAAATTTTTAAAGCGTACATATGATTTTTATTTTCAACTTATTGCACTTAGGCACTTTACATACTAGTGACCATCATAAAAGTAAAAAGGTATGTGTATGCCGTTTTTTATATATATATAAATATATATATATATATATATATATATATATATATATATATATATATATATATATATATATATATACATATACATATATAGAAATAAATTTCTACTTCATACTTGGGATCGAACGCTAGCCCCTTCTAATGAAAGGCCAGGTCGAAACCAACCATGCCACGAGAGGCCATAAAAGAAATCGGAACCTGACGCTACCCAGCTGTCCGAGAATTTACCTGGCGAGACATCAGTCTCTTACCAGCGAGTTTTACCCGATTTCCCGGCCCACCACGTGACACAATTGGTAGTAATTCATTCAAATTATATATATATATATATATATATATATATATATATATATATATATATATATATATATATATATATACAGTATATACATATATATATGTGTATATATATTATATATATATATATATATATATATATATATATATATATATATATATATATATATATATATATATATATGTGTGTGTGTGTGTGTGTCAACAATAACGAGTTATGCCATCCTTCCAAGAACGATAAACAAAGGCCGCCGCCACGAAATTCATATTGTTAAAAAGAATTAAGTACTAAGCCGAG
>NC_090732.1:117253070-117273616 GCF_036898095.1 Palaemon carinicauda
AAGATAAAAACAAGTATACATGGTAAGTGTGGAAAATAGAAGAGTGGTAAAACGGGCATTAATGGATTATGTGTTGATAACTAAAAGAATGTTTGGAAGATAGAAAGACGTGCATGTGTTTAGGGGTATGGCTAACGGTATGTCTGATCATATTTTGGTGGAAGGAAAATTAGTTGTAGCAAAAGAGTGGGGGAATAGAGTAGGTGGATGTAAAGGGAGCTAGTGAGGGTTGAAGAGCTAATAAAACCAGGGGTAAAAAGTAAATATCAAGAAAGGTTGAAAATGGCATATGACGAAGTGAAAGAAAGAGAAACTGGTAATTTAAAGAAGGAGTGGAAGTTAGTAAATAAAATTTTGTTGGGATTGCAAGTGATGTGTGTGGCAAGAAGTTTGTTGGAGGCAGCATGAGGGAGGGCAGTGAATGGTGGAATGAAGGAGTGAAGGTAAAAGTGGAAGAGAAAAAGAGGGCTTTTGAAGAATGGCTGCAGAGTAATAGTGTAGAGAAGTATGGAAAATATAGAGAGAACAATGTGGAAGTAAAGCACAAGTTAAGTAGGGCAAAAAGGGCAGCTGACCTGAGGTGGGGTCAGGGATTCAGTCATTCATATGAAGAGAATAAGAAGAAGTTTTGGAAAGAAGTGAAGAGAGTAAGGAAGGCTGGCTCAACAATTGAAGAGACAGTGAAAGATGGAAATGGAAGGTTATTAAAAGGAGAGGAGGCAAGGAAAAGGTAGGCGGAATATTTTGAAAGTTTACTGAATGTTGAGGATAATAGGGAGGCAGATATATTTGCTGTTGCAGGTGTTGAGGTGCTGGTGATGGAGGATGAGAATGAGAAAGAGATTATAAGAGAGGAAGTGAGGAGAGCACTACATGAAACGAGAGTAGGAAAAGCATCTGGTATGGATGGTGTGAGAGCTGAGATGTTGAAGGAAGGGAGTGTGACTGTACTTGAATGGTTGGTGAGATTGTTTAATATGTGTTTTGTTTTGTCAATGGTACCAGTAGATTGGGTTTGTGCATGTATTGTACCACTATATAAGGGTAAGGGAGATGTGCATGAGTGTTGTAATTCAAAGGGTATTAGTTTGTTGAGTATAGTTGGAAAAGTGTATGGTATCTTAGAAGTACAGGGTGGTTTTAGAATAGGTAGGGGGTTGTATGAATCAGATTTTTACAGTTAGGCAGATATGCGAGAAATATTTAGCAAAAGGTAAGGAGGTGTATGTTGCGTTTATGGATCTGGAGAAAGCGTATGATATAGTGGATAGGGAAGCAATGTGGAATGTGATGAGGTTATATGGAGTTGGTGGCGGTTGTTGCAAGCAGTGAAAAGTTTCTACAAAGGTAGTAAAGCATATGTTAGGATAGGAAATGAAGTGAGCGATTGGTCTCCGGTGAGAGTGGGGCTGAGGCAGGGATGTGTGATGTCGCCGTGGTTGTTTAACTTGTTTGTTTATGGAGTGGTGAGAGAGGTGAATGCTCGAGTGCTTGGACGAGGATTGAAACTGGTAGACGAGAATGACCATGAATGGGAGGTAAATCAGTTGTTGTTTGCCGATGATACTGTACTGGTTGCAGACGTGAAAGAGAAGTTTGGCCGATTAGTGACAGAATTTGGAAGTGTGTGAGAGAAGGAAGTTGAGAGTTAAGTGGTAAGAGTAAGGTTATGAGATGCACGAAAAGGGAAGGTGGTGCAAGGTTGAATGTCATGTTGAATGGAGAGTTACTTGAGGAGGTGGATCAGTTTAAGTACTTGGGGTCTGTTGTTGCAGCAAATGGTGGAGTTGAAGCAGATGTACGTCAGAGAGTGAATGAAGGATGCAAAGTGTTGGGGGCAGTTAAGCGAGTAGTAAAAAATATAGGGTTGGGCATTATTATTATTATTATTATTATTATTATTAAATGCTAAGCTACAACCCTAGTTGGAAAAGCAGGATGCTATAGGCCCAAGGGCCCCAACAGGGAAAATAGCCCAGTGAGGAAAGGAAATAAGGAAATAAGGAAAAATAGAACATTTTAGGAATAGTAACAATATTAAAATAAATATTTCCTATTTAAACTATAAAAAATTTAACAGAACAAGAGGAAGAGAAACTAGACAGAAAAGTGTGCCCAAGTGTACCCTCAAGCAAGAGAACTCTAACCCAAGGCAGTGTAAGACCATGGTACAGAGGCTATGGCACTACCCAAGAATAGAGAACAATGGTTTGATTTTGGAGTGTCCTCCTAGAAGAGCTGCTTACCATAGCTAAAGAGTCTCTACTACCCTTACCAAGAGGAAAGTAGCCACTGAACAACTACAGTGCAGTAGTTAACCCCTTGGGTGAAGAAGAATTGTCTAGTAATCACAGTGTTGTCAGGTGTATGAGGACAGAGGAGAATCTGTAAAGGATAGGCCAGACTATTCGGTGTCTGTGTAGGCAAAGGGAAAGAACCGTAACCAGAGAGAAGGGTCCTATGTAGTACTGTCTGGCCAGTCAAAGGACCCCATAACTCTCTAGCGGTAGTATCTCAACGGGCGGCTGGTGCCCAGGCCAACCTACAACCTATATGAATGTAAAGAGAGTTCTGTATGAGAAATTGATTGTACCAACTGTGATGTATGGATCAGAGTTGAGGGGAATGAAAGTGACGGAGAGACAGAAATTGAATGTGTTTGAGATGAAGTGTCTAAGGCAGCGGTTCCCAACCTGTGGGTCGCGACCCCAAATGGGGTCGCTACACCAGTGCCTGGGGTCGCCAATCGATTTTGAGCTGAATGGGATTATTATATAAAATAAGGTGAAAAAAAAAAACATGTTAAGACAGTTAAATAATTTTTTTTACAAGGAGAGTAACACAACAGTAACAGTTATTGGTATATTAGACCACTTAAAATATTTTATAGAATATGCTGCATGTTTGCACAATAGGTACCATACCAAAGAGTCTATATTTTCTGAATGTTTAAACATTTTGAATTCAATACTTTCTGAACTCAAATCGTTCCTGCAAGAGCATTACATCAATGGTTAAATAACTGAATGGGTTGGCTCACGTGTAGGTTAGACTCCAACAATCTTTCGCTGGCTCAGTTCTTTGACCTCACGGACACCTAAAACTCATTATAATACCTATCTTGGAGTACCTAGAGTGGTTCTTAGGATCATACTGTCATGAATCGGGAGAAAATGTTCCCTTTATCAATCCATGTTTGCATCGTACTATGAAACTTAATGTAACAGCTTGATGAAACTACTGATGTGACAAACTTTTCACAACTTCTTGTGTATGTTCGGTATTATAAAAATGAAAAAAATAAAGAAGATTTCTTGTTTTGTAAGCCTCTGCAAACTTCAACTACTGCTGCTGATATTTTTTATTTAACTGATGATTTCTTCAAAGAACGTTCGATCGAATGGGAGAAATTGTGCGGAGTTTGTATTGACTGGGCACCTAGGATGCTCGGCTGTAAGTCTGGGTTCAATCGCTAGTTAAAAAAGTGACTCCAGAAGTAATTGGGACTCACTGCATGGTTCATCGACAAGTATTAGCTACCAAGATGTTACCCGAACCATTCAAAGGAGTGCTTAACCGAGTGATTAAAGCATTAAATGTCGTTAAATCAAGGCCACTTGCAACATGGCTCTTAAAAGTTTTATGTGGAGATATGAGTTCAACGCATGAAGCACTACTGTTTCACACAGAGGTAAAGTGGCTCTCGAAAGGAAAGGCACGGAAGAGATTTTTTGATTTGAGAGGAGAGCTGCAAATATTTCTCGCTTCTCAAAATGCAAGTGAATATGAATCATTATTTACGGATGAATTTACGTTGTGCAAATTGGCATACCTGGTCAACATTTCTGAGATATTTAATAGTATGAATACAGGATTACAGGGTAAGGAAAGTACGATTATACAGTATCTTTGTCTGAAAAAGATATTGTCTTTTAAAATGAAATTGGAACTCTGGATCACCAAAATTAACCAAAAGGAATTGTGTATGTTCCCAACACTTGCCCAATTAGTTGAAAAAGCGGCAAATGAAATCGATGACTTATATGGCTTGATATCAGAGCAGTTGGAAAATCTTACTGTTCAAATAAGAAGTTATTTTTATGATGAATGTTACAAATCTTCCTCCCTTACAATCAACCCTTTCAATGCCAGTGTATCTGAGGTCCCTGAAGCAGCAGAAGAAGAGTTCATCGACTTAAAAAACAATTTTGAAGCTAAATCATGGTTTGGTGAACTGCAACTACAAGAATTTTGGGCAATAAGTGTCCAAAAATTCCCAGTAATATCAGAAATCGCAATAAGGAATTTATTGCCGTTCCCAACAACTTAGTTATGTGAAGCAGACTTCTCCCAACTTCTCATCCTTAAAAACAAATGCCGAAATTAATTAAATGTGGAAGATGACAACGGAGCCCAGGATAGAATTGCTAGCTAAAAACTGCAATACCAGTCGTCTCATTAAGGTCAGTTCATAAACACCGCTTTACATAACGTTGGAAATTTGTGTTCTAATAATTTTGAATTGATTTACAAATAATTAATTTTTGTAGCAGCTTTGGAGTTTCTTATGAATAAATTGGAAATTAATTATGAATTTAAGGAATGTATAGTTACTTCACGAACAGATAATCTATCATTCAATAATCGCAATATATGGCAGTTTATTGTTAAAAAAAAAATGAATGTGTATATAAGATATTTTAATGATTGGGGTCGCTTCCTGATTGCTTATTCTAAAATGGGTCGCCATGTTTAAAAGGTTGGGAACCACTGGTTTAAGGAGTATGGCTGGTGTATCTCAAGTAGATAGGGTTAGAAACGAAGTGTTGAGGGTGAGAACAGGTGTAAGAAATGAGTTAGCAGCCAGAGTGGATATGAATGTGTTGAGGTGGTTTGGCCATGTTGAGAGAATGGAAAATGGCTGTCTGCTAAAGAAGGTGATGAATGCACGAGTTGATGGGAGATGTACAAGAGGAAGGCCAAGGTTTGGATGGATGGATGGAGTGAAGAAAGCTCTGGGTGATAGGGGGATAGATGTGAGAGAGGCAAGAGTGCGTGGTAGAAACAAGAATGAATGGCGAGCGATTGTGACGCAGTTCCGGTAGGCCCTGCTGCTTCCTCCGGTGCCTTAGATGACTGCGGAGGTAGCAGCAGTAGGGGATTCAGGGTTATGAAGCTTCATCTGTGGTGAATAATGGGGGAGGGTGGGCTGTGGCACCCTAGCAGTACCAGCCGAACTCGGTTGAGTTCCTTGTCAGGCTGGGAGGAACGTAGAGAGGAGAGGTCCCCTTTTTTTTTTTGTTTCTTTTGTTTGTTGTCGGCTACCCCCCAAAACTGTGGAAGTGCCTTGGTATATGCATTATTATTATTATTATTATTATCATTATTAATACTTACTAAGCTGCAACCCGAATGGAAAAGCAGGATGCTATAAGTCCAAGGGCTCCAACAAGGGAAATAGCCCAGTGAGGAGAGGAAACAAGGAAAAATAAAATATTCTAAGAACATTAGCAATATTAAAATAAACATTTCCTATATAAATTATAAAATTTGAAAAAAAAAAAAAAAACAAGATGAAGAGAAATTAGATAGGATAGAGGGCCCGAGTGTACCCTGAAGCAAGGTAACTCTAACCCAAGATAGTGGAAGACCATGGTACAGAGGTTATGGCAATACCCAAGGCTAGAGAACAAAGGTTTGATTTTGAAGTGTCTTTCTCTTAGAAGAACTTCTTGCCTTAGCTAAAGAGTCTATTCTACCCTTACCAAGAGGAAATTAGACACAGAACAATTACAGTGCACTAGTTAACCCCTTGGATGAAGAAGAATTGTTTGGTAATCTCAGTGTTGTCAGGTGTATGACAGAGGAGAATCTGTAAAGAATAGGCTAGGCCAGACTATACGGTGTATGTGTACGCAAATGAAAAGTGAACCGTAACCAGAGAGAAGGATCCAATTTAGTACGGTCTGGCCAGTCAAACGACCCCATAACTCTCTAGCGGTAGTATCTCAACGGGTGGCTGGTACCCTAGCCAACCTACTACCTACAAACGCGAAGACGATTATGCTTTATGAAACAAACACTAGGATATCAAAAGAAGCCATTTGAGAAAATAAAAGGTGAAAACACGGGCCAGCATCTCTGAATATTACATAACGTAATCACATCTACAAGCGTTGCATTACATAACGCAGGAAAATTGTGAGAAGGATCCCAGGCATATCCATTCAAATGGTCACTATGTGTAGACGATGCCACCTCCCACTAAAGCTCCACACCAAATACGGCCTTCAAGAAGTTAGGCTCCGTTACGCATAAATGCAAAGCCGAATCTCCTTTCCCCCGGTGGCCACAGTCCCTATTTGCAACATCAATGCAAAAGAGGTCTCAATATGCTACACATAACACTACACGATTACGGCAGCTTCCAGCGATGTATTTCAGGAGATCCAACTCGGAAGTGAAGGGATCAAATCCTGTAGTGACAGTGAGGGGCTTAGAGTCTGTTGGTTAAATAAGGTAATCAAAGATTTACGGCCAACACACGACTTTGGTTTAAAATTCTTATGCTAACAGACACAGACTCCCGAATAAAGCAATGCCCGGCAAAACCATCCAATACTGTTCTGCCACATTTTTCGTTGAAAAACAGCGTCGTCAATTTGATCTCATGTTTGCTGGATGTCCATTATGCATTATTAATGAATAACTCTCTCTCTCTCTCTCTCTCTCTCTCTCTCTCTCTCTCTCTCACAAAGTCCCCTATTGCAAACAAAACAACGAAATTACATTAATTATTTTATTATGCACTGCATGATAGATAAAATCAGAGAAACCTGTACCTTATTAAAAATTGCTAAAGAACAAGTCTCTGTAAATTGGATTCACTGGTGTTTTTCAAATCGTGTGAGTATATATAAAACACCTGATTCACATTCAAGAATATTACTTCAGCTGTGAACACATATCAGAAAGGTGATAAGCATAGGTACCACAATACTTTGCTTCATTTTTCGTTTTCGTCATAAATATCTCTGTGGTAATAAATTTTATGGCACACGCCGACATTTAAGATGCGAAAGTAGACACCCAATGAATTAAACACACAAATCAATGAGCACGTACTCATTAAACTAACGAATTTCCTTCGCACCTAAACATCACTACATTCCACTATATTTAGAAATTATCCGAAATAAAACAGAGAACCCTAATAATCTAACAGAGTGGTCAGCTGTTTCTCTCTTGCAATATTTCTCTAACTATGGCATAGAATTTTAGCGAATCTGCTCCAGCTGGCATTCTGTCCCTAAAACTCTGCTGAGTCTTCCGGAAGAAATCCTATTTGGCTAAGGTGCTCCATTGTCTCGTGTCTTATTTTCCAGTCAGATATATATCAAGAAATATTCGTCAAATAGAGGACCATAATTCTGGGGCAAATAGGTCGCATTTGACTTTCCTTTCTTGTGATATTTCTCTTACTTACTAAAAATATCTTGCAATGTACTTTAATGTTGTGAAAATTTTGTGATTTCCCCTTCTTAATTGCACCTTTCTGTGAAGTGTACCATACTCAAAAAATCGTTTGCCAAAGTAAATGAGAATTAGAGTCTTTTTTTCATAAAGTCATACAGTATCCCTAAAGTAGCAACTATCAGTTTCCGTCAAAAGTTGTCGTAAAAGACATATTCCTATATTTAACTAATAATTGGCATCTACGATCAACGTTAAAATTTTTTCAATCGTGAAATTAGAAAACATGCATAAACACACGTTACTACTGTATCAAACCATAGGGTGACAGGCTCGAATATATATATATATACTGTATATATATATATATATATATATATATATACATATATATATATAAACAAAATTCCATGTACCCATTAACTTCTAGTATTACGCCCTTCGAGGAAAAGCGAATATGGTGAAATATAAATACTGTATTGAATTAAGGTAAGGGTTTCTTTCTCTGGTTGGATTTCCTTTTATTTGCAATATAGGACATGAAAATGACATTACACGCTGGGAAAAGGAACTCACATGAAACAAACAAGCGTTTCTTGTTTTTTTTCTTTATACAATCTACAAAGCAATTAAGAAATTAAGAAATTACTTTGCTTCAAACGCTGCAAGTCAATAAGACACACAAAAATGTCACCAAACTCGCGTGTGCAGCATATGTAGATAGTAGGATAAAACGCATAAATTTACTTCCCTTCGAAAGAGATAAATTCTCTTACACTACCCGTTACATTAACGACAGAGACTTGATGTTGCACACAAGGAGAGCATTTTTATTCTTAATTTTTCTTCAGATACTGAGGTACGAGGGCAATAGTCAAAAAGGAATATGAGAGAGAGAGAGAGAGAGAGAGAGAGAGAGAGAGAGAGAGCGAGAGAGAGAGAGCAACTGTAATATAGCATTTAAACAAACATATGCACACAAGAAAATAGAGAAAATTTCCTTCTGTATTCAAAGTTAATTTTTTGAAAGATAAAATAGAAATTTTCCACATGAATAAATTCCCATCGTATTGCAAAAGACTTTCCAAGGGATTACTGGAACGTTACACATGCACTGGATCTACAAGTCGAGGTATTTATTCATTGCTTTATTACGCCCCTTTCTTCAAATCTGGCAAGAACAACTTGGCGGCTGTACATAAACAAATTATGAGATTTCTTTTGGTATTCTGTTTACTATCTTACATCAAATGATGACAATAATCTTGTATCATATCTGGTACTAGCGTACAAAAGTGTGTGTTCATAAGTATGTATGCCCACATTATACATACACAATACACACACATACACACACACACACACACACACACACACACACATATATATATATATATATATATACTATAACCATATCACTTGCAAATAACAACCATTTCAGATTTCACTCACAAGTAATTCCCTGGTACCACAACTTTCTACATACTGTACATCTACTTTACTTTTCTGATATCTTGAACCAGCCAAATCACAAAAAAATATCAAATAGCCACTGAAACATAACACACCCTTGTCTAAGATTTGCTATTGCATCAAACTAGCCTCCCACCTGTCACTGTATTCAAACTCACCTTCGATTGCATCCTAAAAGCTTGAATATTATTATGAGGGTAAAAGAAAACTAAGACGACTGAGCGATCAATATAATTTTCTAAAGTGGAAGAATGATTAAGACTGATCAGTAAATGCACTTCGGAGTAAACACAATGGATGAGAGTAGGATGACAGAAAAGTAAAATCCTAAAACAGTTGAATCATGAAATTAGAAAGAGGCATGGAGTTTATGTGGTAAAAGATACGATGAATGTATGGATGGTTGAGCTATCTGTTCTTAGATAAAGATGTGAATGTTTAATGTTATTGAAAGAAAATAAAGGCGAAGGTTTAAAGACAAACTGAGTGCTTAAGAAAAATTGAAAGGGTAATAAGAATTGGGATAAGTAGAATTAGTAAAAAAGTCAATATAAGTAAAGGTTTGGACGGGAGTTTTGTAATGGAATAGTCACACGGAAAATGAAGGTCGATAGCTTAATAAAAATAATGTATATTTCGTAAGTGTTAAAAGGTATTGATACAAGTGAAAAGTTTTAAATATACCGACGAAATGGTGACGAGCCATCTGTGTCTGTGTAGGATTCAAGAAATTTGGAAAAAAAACTCTATTACTGGGAAGTTTATCTTTGACTTGGTAATTAAAATATGAATGTGGCAATGACAGTTAAGATTCTCTTTTTACGAGTTAACCCCCATTACAATAATATACTTGATGTTGGATATATATATATATATATATATATATATATATATATATTATATTATATGGAGATAGTTTCGCCCTGTCTTCGCACTTCCCAAGTGTTTAGTTCACCAAACTTTTAACTGTGCTCAACAAGGCATTAGAAGACTTGGAAAACACAGGCCTACATGGATGAGGACTATGGAACATGAAGTAGATGCTGAATGGAGAATTATTGATTTAAAAGCTCTAGATAGAGTCGACTGGCGAAATCTGACAAAGGCCCTTTGCATCAATAGGCGTAGGAGGAGATATGTATGAATGTATCTGCGTGTATATATATATATATATATATATACTGAATATTGCCTGTCATTCTCATTATATGTTCTACCTATGTTTATTTCATTATGTCATATATTGTTAGAATATCCTCTACTTTAGTTTACTCTCGTATTCACATTGCACTTTTTCTGTCTATTAGTGTTATTCCTATCATTATTCTTTCCAATGATCCCTGAGTTGTAACTAGCTTATGTTCTAAGGCTTTAGTAAGGCTGTGATGCATAAGTTAATATGGGTAAAACCATCTGATAAAACACTTCTTTTTAGAGAGCGCGGCATTTTACTTTTCATGATCTCATTTTGCTAACCAAATGTTCTTCATCCTATGCTTTTCCTTTTAATTTCGGTCACGGGTCCTGAGGAAACACTGTATCTCTGCATTTTCATTGAACATTATCTTAGTTTGACTTATATTCATTTTCAGATGTACATTTCTACTTCATTGAAATCTTCTACCATCTTTTGTAATTCTTCCCATGGTTCACTAAACAACCATGTCATCTGCAAATTCTTGAGTTGTTGAAGTATTCCTAAACATTAATTTCTACATTTTCCAAATCTAAATTCTTAAAAGCTTCTCCTAGACATGCTGTGAATAATTTAGGAGAGATGAGGTCTCCCTGTCTAACTCCCTGCTCAATCGAAATTTTCTCACTAGCTCTATATAGTTTTGGAATTGCTGTACTTCCTGTATATATATTGTCAAGTGTTTTAACATAAGATTCCTCTATTTCCTGTTTTTGAAGGGCTTTCATTAATGCTAAGTTTTTGACAGAATCTAAAGCTTTCTCATAGCCTACATATGCCATACATAGTGGGTTTTCTTACATACTCTTGATTTTTCCAATATGGAATATATATATATATATATATATGCAGTATTGTATGTATAGTATAGATACAGTATATATATATATATATATATATTGTGTGTATGTATATATATATATATCAATATATATATATATATATATAGAGAGAGAGAGAGAGAGAGAGAGAGAGAGAGAGAGAGACTGCAAAATTAGTGGTATATCTCACCTTATTTTCACCTCTTTTGACAGCCAATCACAGTGACGGTCGAAGCTAATGAGCAACGAGGCAATTTCCTGGAAAAAGAAAAAGAAATGAGTTTAATAAATACAGTCATGGTCAACACATGGTATCAGTACAAATGCGAGTCACATAAGTTGATAATTAGGGTAGGTGCTTACACACACACACACACACACACACATATATATATATATATATATCTATATATATATATATATATATATCTATATATATATATATATATACACATACACACACACACACATATATATATATAAAGATATATATATATATATATATATAAAGAGAGAGAGAACGAGAGAGAGAGAGAGAGAGAGAGAGAGGATGTTTGTGAGCGTGTGGAGACATATATAGAATGCAATGGATAATGAAGTAATAAGAAAAAACATAAAAACAAATTTATAGATGAAACAATTCAGTCTCGGTCAGCCAATAAACATAATTCTTCAGATTCAAACATAAAAGAAAATTGTACATTAACTGGACGCCGCAACAAAATGTAAAAATTCTAATCACTGAAATTACAGCGTAGAGAAAAGTGTTACAATAACACCAAAATACATAGTTTCACGCCTGGACAAGAATAATTGGATCAAACTGTGCACGATTTTCCAGGGTGATTTAATCTTGTAGAAACGTGACAACTTAGTTAAATGAAAAGTTCTTCCTTAGCGCATTAACATTATCGCTATGTTTTGTAATTTACAAATTTTCTCGAGAAGGATTTACTCAGTGGTTCATAATTATTTCTCAATATACGTCGACTACCATTATGATGATGATGATGATGATGATGATGATTATTATTATTATTATCATTATTATTATTATATCACCTACTATAACTTCCCAAATTATTGACGAATAAAAAGCTGAATTTTATGAAATAATTTTAAATGATAATAAAAAACTTTGCTTTAAGAACGGTAAAACTTATTCGAATAAAAATTTTCTCTTGGCCAATAATTAAGCATATCAAATTGTGATACAATTTTCAGAATATTTCTCATTCGCTTAACAGCGCAATACGAAAAAAATATGTATAAATATCGCTAATTAGCAGAATCTGAGCTCTAATCATTATGCTCTGTGCATAATAACTTAATGAAGTGCCATAAACATAATCAACAGAATGCATGGAGCGCTCCTGCCTCTAAGGAACTTGACTGACAATCACAATGTAATATAAACGAAAAAAAAATATGAATTGATGAAGGCAAATGTGATCGTTTCTATCGGAGATTTGTAATATTCAGTTACGAAATGCGAGACAAACGGAGACCGCTAAGTACGGGATGCATTGGTGATCTGTCTAGCTAACATTTTCTCCCTTTATAAATGAAAGACGAAGAACGATACCATTCTGCATGAAAAGATCTTAAGAGGAAAATAAAAGGAAGAACGGTGAGGCCAAGTAGGAGGATGAAAGAGAGAAGGAGGATGGTATAGGAGAATTTGAGATAAGGAAATTTATTTGAGTACCTGTCATTTGCAGGCTATTTTTAACCTTGGCAACCACAGCTACAACTCGCATGCAGGAAGTAAAAACACAGTTCTTCAAACAGTTTACGAACAAAAGACAACCAGTGATGACATAGAACCAACTGTAATCCTTTCTAAAGTCTTCAAATAAAAGAAAGTAATAAAAGCCAGATGGGAAAGAATCAAAACAAGATAAAGCACGACAGGAACATGGAACACCCTAGCAAGGAAAACGGAATAAAAATATATAAATGAAATTGCATGACGACAAAAAAAAAATCACTGAAATAGAAAAAAATATATAACGAAAAGTCGTATGTACATAAAATAACATTTCGGACAAAAATAAACAATATATAAGGATAATTAGATGGCATTCAATATGCACATCTTTCACCTGAACATTGCATAATCGAACGGAGTATCATTCAAGAAATTTGAGTCATTTGAATCATCTCAGACACTTCAATAGTCCTGCATTCAAGAGTCGACCATATGACCCATGTTCTCAAACCATGGGTTCGGCAAGAGACAGTACAGTATACCATAAACTAACACATTTATGTGTTTCAGTTAACTTCCATGGGGGTACACATAACTACGACTTCTTATTTTGCAAATCATCGATTTAGCTTTTATTATTCAATTGAACAATACTTTTAATTAGCCTCATTTACACACACACTGTTAAAAAAAATAGGTTTAGTATTAGTGAATTAAGTACCAAGCAATTATTTGACCATGTGGATTCCATAAAGGGCAAAAGTCTACTGAAAAGAATAAAACTCGTTGTTAAAATGTACTGCTTCCGTCTTATATGTGGAGAATGAAGTGAGAGATGAAAATGTTATGCGTAGAAGTAAACGGGTTAGCTTAAGTGGATAAGAGTATTTTGCGGTTGTTCGATCATGTGGAAAAAATAAAGGTCAAGACATTTATGAAAAATGTACAATTAAGGAGTGCTACACAGTAGGACAAGAAGGCATAGAAAGAGGTGTCAGGCGTATAAATAAGGTAGGGATTTAATATCCAGAAAGCGTAAGAGTGGTGGGAAATAGGGATGAATGTTACAGTCTCCGGAAAGGGCTTCGACATGCTTTTGATGTGCCTTCTGTGTAGGTGTATAAAGCAACTTGTGTATTGCATGTTTGACTGCACACGGATTTCATCCCCGTTTCAACAGTCAGATGATTAATACGACAGGGCCAGTTACGTGTATTTTTTTTTCTCGGGGGATCCACTGTTAGAGGAAACAGCATATGTTGCAAAATTGCGTATAAAAGTTATTTGTTGTATATACATAATACATATTTATACATTTCTACTGATTATACATACGTACATACATACATACATACATATTATATATATATATATATAGTGTGTGTGTGTGTGTGTGTGTGTGTGGTATACATGAGTGCATGTGCAAGAGATAAACTGATAGTCTGTTTTATGAGAGAGAGAGAGAGAGAGAGAGAGAGAGAGAGAGAGATGTTGCAGTCTCTCTCCTCCGCCGGAGGTGCCATTACATCCTGATGATATTCTTGGCTAAGGATCACCATCGCGTCGTTGAGACCCGACGTCCTACGTTCCTGCCACATCTTATAACACTGACCTAACGCCATTTTCGGCATGGAATATCCTTTCCCCCGAGATGACACTGGGCCATGATGAAAGCTGCACAATCTCGACACAGGAGCAAAGGCACCTCCTGTCGGGAGACATAACAGAGAGAGGCACTGTGATGCCTACTTCTGGCTGTCGTTGCCTCTGGGCGCTTTCCCTTCTCCTCAGGCCCTTCGGGATAAGTGGCCTGATATTTCAGTTTTTTCTTGCTCTGCTCAAAACATTACATTTCTCTCTCTCTCTCTCTCTCTCTCTCTCTCTCTCTCTCTCTCAGGGGAAATGGGAAATCTTATAGACTGCTGTCTTCATAACTCTCTTGAGATTATTTTCTTTTATCTAATAGTAGAAAAACATGAATGAGAAAAAAAAAATACTTTCAGCTCTTTTTTCCGAATCCCTATATTTTTCTATCCATCATATAAATACACATCTGGAACAAGTACGTGTGTGTCAATAGGACACCGAATATGCGAAAGAGTAAAAGTGTGTTTGCGTATGATTGAATTAATAAGTGTTGTCCCTGCTTTCCCCTTTCAAGATCTTCGAGGATAAACAATTTGCTCTCAGTGGAACGTACAACTCTATTCTATCATCTCTCTCTCTCTCTCTCTCTCTCTCTCTCTCTCTCTCTCTCTAAGCTCTTAACATCAGCCTTGGCTGGTTCAATGCGTTCCAGAGGCACATAGAAGGCAAATAGACTTGGCACTCACACCTACACACAAACTGTATACAAGCAATCACATCAGTAGAACACTGGAGGTAAGTGTTTATGGCGCAGAATAAGGAAAGAGAAAATAGAAGAGACGAAGCTCACCATTCGTGTCCTTCTGCAAAATGCAGTTTTTATACAAGGAAGAACATAATCTAACAAAAAGCAATCTATTGGAAAGAAGAAAAATATGATTGAAAAATCCAATGGTAACAGAAATTATGCCCGAAAGTATGACATTGAATAAATCAACAGGCATTACAAACTAATATAATTGGTTGTAAAAGCTGGAAGTTCAAAGGCACAAGAACGGACCAAAGTATTAATGTAGGCATCTGTATGAAACAAATAATTGCAAAGGTTTACATCTGCCAAAAATTAACTTCCACTAGTATCTATCTTATTTACGATTTCGTTTGTCTTTATTTTCCTTTCCTAAGCTTTCTAAGCCTTCTTCTTCTCCTTCTCCTTTTATCTTTACCATCTCTTTTCCCAATTTACAATTTTCATTAACGGCTACTTTTCTTCTTATCTTTTGTTTGGAAATCTTTAATCTTATTTACAATATTTCTTCCATTTTCTTCTTCTTTCATGTCTGTTCTTATTTGTTTCCCAATTCTTTCATAGTCTCTTTCTTCACATACATATTAAATCATATATAATCCCCTTTTCATTCAGTCTTTCTTTCTATTAATTGAGTCTTTCATAATCATTTTCATCCTTCCTTCTCGTTTTCTTCCTAACTCTTCCAGCTATTATTTGTCACCTATCCTTAATTCCGTCTTTCCTCAATACCACATTTATCCTCCCTCCCACCTCTTCTGATTTCCGTCTTTCTGCACCCTTTACCTCTCTCCCCTGTTCTTCCCCGCCTGAATATTCTGTAGGACCGAGAGGCAGGTTGCTCATTAAGGAAGAATTTTTGCACTTGGCTTGCTCTATGCCCCGATGACAAACGTATCAGTAAGACGATACTCACATATCGCGATCCCCACCTACCAAAATTGTTTCTTTTATTAGCAGAAATTTTAATGTTTCTACTAAAAACAACTCTTAGATATAAGTGAATGGAGGAAAAAATGTCCCATTTACACAGATACCTGAACGTTTTTATCGAGAAGAATTAAAAAAGAATAAAAACAATTTCTATAGAAATATAATCGTTTATGGAAAAAGGAATCAAACAAAAAAACCTCAAATTACAATGAATTGCTTGAGTAAAATGTCATATTTCTTACCAAAGATTTCAAAGAAAAGAATCAGAGAAGAATAGTTAATGTATCGATGTGGGATAAAAAAAACGAGTTTGGAATAGGATATAGAATGGTTGTTATTTATATAAGGGGAAAATGAAGAAAAACAGCATAAACTTGAGGAAACGTGAAAGAGGAAAGTTAAGACTAAGTAAAAACCAAAAGTATGATTATGAGTGTTAATGGAAAAATGATGAAATTCAAGGATATGGATAAATTAATATTGATTAGTTGAAAGACAAAGTGGTTGATTCATATATGTACTTGGGAATAAAATTAGCTCAGTGGTATTTTGTGAGAGGAAGTGAATAGATGAAGAAAGTAAGGTACGGAAGGGGGGGGGGGGGGGGTTGAGTGATAAAAGACTGGACAAAGTATATTGTCTATGGAACGACATGGTGGGAATTTATGAGGGGATTTTTCGTCCAATGCTTGCTTGAGGAATTGAAGCGTCATTGATCATAGATGAAGGAAAATAAAGTAAAAGTTGTTCAGATGAACCATTTCTGTAGTATAATTGGCATGAGAAAAAAATAAAGGGCTAGTGATATGGGGATATGTAGAAGTGATGTAAAAGATAAGCATAGCCAAAACGATGGTTCAGAGTACTGTAAGATGGTTTGGTCATGTGGAAAGTAAGGAAAATTGCTGACTGGTGAAAGATGGCTTCCTATGTATGTTGTATGCTGTAATATTTCCTGCACAGTAGATTCGTATATATATATATATATATATATATATATATTCATAAATTATAAATACTGCATGTGCGTGAATATATGCCTTCAGGAAACTGCTTCTCTCTGATGCAGTTTTCATTGAAGGTAATTGCCCTAAGCGCGTCAGCGTGTTTCCTACAGAAATCTTTTCATTTTCGTAGTTTCTTCCTACTCTCTGCCGTGGGCTTTTGGTGAAAGAAACGATAATCATTCCTTTTCCTTTATTGTATCACAACGCCACTGCTTCTACAACCGTTGATGAAGACAAAGGATTGTTGAAACAATGCTGTAGTGATAGAATAATTAAAATGAAATGATTAAGGTTTTTTCAAACAAGGATTCCTGTAGGAAAGACGTTGACGCCACTAAGGCAATTGCCTTCAATGACTGAGATCATGCTATACATAAATGATAAAAATTTGGATATAAATGGGATACTATAAGAATCTTATACCGTCTTTTCTATGAGAGAGAGAGAGAGAGAGAGAGAGAGAGAGAGAGAGAGAGACACGGGGGTGAAAAGTATAAAAATCAACAAATGTTATAGCCAACTATAAATAGACAACCTTGCTTCAATTTTTTTTCCCTTGTGTTCTAAGGACGTTTCTATCCAACGCCAAACAAATATATAAGGATGAACACCCATAGAAATTGCTTAAAAATTTAATCATGAACACTGGCTGACATTCATCAAAGAAATTGTCTTTTACCTTTTATGAAATCGAGTATCGAGTACCGATAACCCAGCGAATGAGACGTTCGGGGAGGACGCTTTATTACCTCATGAACATTTAACTTTTTGGCGTTAACAACGAAGGCTAAAGCGGTTCTACACACACACACACACACACATAGGAGAGAGAGAGAGAGAGAGAGAGAGAGAGAGAGAGAGAGAGAGAGTACGTAGAAGCATTCAGCCCAATAGCTCTTCAGACGGGCCACCACCTGATCTAAAGGAGCAGGGACTACAATAGAACGTGTGGAAAAGCATCACTTGAAGACGAACGACTGAATCGCTTTTTACAGGACAGACAAATGGTAAGAAAGAAAGAAAGGAAAGAAGGAAGAAAGAGGTTGAGTAAGGAGGGGAGGAGATCGTGTGCACATCCCCACTCGCCCGTAAAATTGGTAACTGTGTGAAATGAGATGAGAAAGGTAAACGAAGATGACATGGGTCATGAAGATGAGGAGAAAGCAAGAGGAAGGAGGAGGAGGAGGAGGAGGAGGAGGAGGAGGAGGATGTAGAGCTGGAGCTATGCAGAGTAAAAATCACCGGACAAAGATGGAATGGCTTAAGTGGAGCTTTGGAAAGCACTGAGGCAAGAGGACGATGGCCCACGGTTGACCAATCAAGGGATGACAGTCACAAGGCGCATAAATGGGAAACGAGGGGATATAAAAGGCACATGACTCTAATGTGCTTCTCTTGTACAAACAGCTAATAAAATGATAATGAGAATGTGCAGAGCCATGGCTAAATTGCGACCGGGAATGATTACCCAACCATAACGGAGGGATTAAGAAGAAAAATCAGAATAATAACGAGCTAATTACAAACAAAGTATGATATTAATTCACAAAATAACAGAGATAATCACTCCATCTATCACATATACGTTATTAAGATAATGTTTTGGTAATCAGTCGTGGAGAAAAATGTTTTATAGATCACGTAACAAAACGTGCTACACAGAATCTCAGTTTGCATAAATATGCAGAAACCGTGTTAAAAAAAAAAAACAAGAAAATTGTTTTATTTCTAACTGCGAGAAGGTCACACAATAGCTGTTTACTCAAGAAATATCTTTGGGTAAATATCTGACGATCATTCAAACCTTTGACATTCATGTTTCTATGAAAATGCGCTATAAAAAAAATCTTGAATTATAAAAAGATTCTTTTCTTTGTCATGCAATTAACCTGTTTGCTGAATTATCAAAGATTCCTTCATACAATCAACATTCTCTAATTTTCTGTTTTAAAGAGATTCCTTTTAGTTCTGTTTAATAAGTTTTCTACAGTTCCCTTTCAAGCTCCACCCAGCAACGCCCCCCCCCCCCCGCCTTTCTCTCTCTATAAAAGTACCTGGGGCAATCCGAGACGGATCGTCTTAATAACAATCTCGTGCAGTCGCCGTTTCATGCAGCGCAATAATTAAAGCTTAAATGGTCAACTATTAATTGTTCATCTTCATGTCCGTGGCGAGGGCGAATGCCTTTCACAAATGCAACTACTATAGCGACACGCATGCAATCTACCCTTTGCATGGCCCGGAAACATTCACTCTTAAAAAGAGGGACGCACAGCCTTTAAGGATCATTTACATCTCACTTACAGACTCAATCTTAACCCAATTAACCCCACTGCCCAATTTCCTCCCCATCAAATAAATATTCTGCTGTTATAGCTCTTGGTTCATCACTATTGCTACGGTTGTCTTTCGTTAAAAAGTGTGAAAAAAAAATTACGCTTTACGTCATATGACACCACCTGCAGCACAGAAAAATAGAAAGATAGATACGTACATACACAAACAGACAGGCAGACAGGGAGAGGAAAGCACGGTCACAAACCCACCAACCCACAAACTAACTTCCTGTGTGAAGAAGCCTTTCACGTGAGGGATGGCATTCGCGGGTTCGAAAAAGGAATCTTTCTCTCTTGTCGAAACACTCTCTGTGTCTTCCCGCCCTTGAAATTCAATCAGAAGGCGAAGAAAAGAACGAAGAAAACGGAAAGAGAGCGAGAAAAAAAAAGATGTTGAAAAATTCTCTAACCCCACGAAGTATCAAATCCTAGTTCATCATTTTGATTCAGTTCGATTTTTGTCGACGAAAAACATGGATTCATCATTTCCATGAGAGAGAGAGAGAGAGAGAGAGAGAGAGAGAGAGAGAGAGAGATTCACTACCTTCAAGTGCACAGTTCTCCATTCCTCTTCTACTATTTTATATTGAGCCAAACGTCTTTCCAAAAACTTTCTTTTTCAAAATCCCACTTTTAGAAGCTGTTTTCCTCTTTCACTTTCTCGACTTGCGGTAAACTATTGGTCAGTAAAGTTTGACTCTCATCACCTCTCTTCCCTCATCCTCCCTCATTCAAAGGGGGAGATGAAAAGAATGAGGAGAGTGAGAGAGCCCTCGTCCACTGGCAGCTGGTTGGAGTGAAAGTGGTGTAGCTTGAGATGGTAGCACTAGATTATATGACGATATTGCTTATAACTGAAGCAACAGCTGGATTCAAAGATGGCAACAACAGATGGAGTACCAGATGTTCAATACGGAAAATGAACAGCTAAACCTATTTTAAGCAAAGGAAATCTTGTTCGATGTCAGAATCAAGCTATGATAAACATATTTGCTGAAAATAACAAGTAATTGGTATTGGAAATTGTGAATCGTGAATGATATATCTAAGACCTCATTATGAGATTATGAATATGCACATTGGGACTGCAAGAATATATCCAAGAATGACTTCTAGTTAATTACAATCTGAAAACATGACCAATTAAATCAAGGGAAAGGAGACGTAAATACATTTGAATTTGGAGCACAAAATGTCTGAAT
>NC_090732.1:117274116-117276616 GCF_036898095.1 Palaemon carinicauda
TGCGACCGGGAATGATTACACAACCATAACGGAGGGATAAGAAGAAAAATCAGAATAATAACGAGCTAATTACAAACAAAGTATGATATTAATTCACAAAATAACAGAGTAATCACTCCATCTATCACATATACGTTATTAAGATAATGTTTTGGTAATCAGTCGTGGAGAAAAAATGTTTTATAGATCACGTAACAAAACGTGCTACACAGAATCTCCAGTTTGCATAAATATGCAGAAACCGTGTTAAAAAAAAAAAACAAGAAAATTGTTTTATTTCTAACTGCGAGAAGGTCACACAATAGCTGTTTACTCAAGAAATATCTTTGGGTAAATATCTGACGATCATTCAAACCTTTGACATTCATGTTTCTATGAAAATGCGCTATAAAAAAATCTTGAATTATAAAAGATTCTTTTCTTTGTCATGCAATTAACCTGTTTGCTGAATTATCAAAGATTCCTTCATACAATCAACATTCTCTAATTTTCTGTTTTAAAGAGATTCCTTTTAGTTCTGTTTAATAAGTTTTCTACAGTTCCCTTTCAAGCTCCACCCAGCAACGCCCCCCCCCCCCGCCTTTCTCTCTCTATATAAGTACCTGGGGCAATCCGAGACGGATCGTCTTAATAAACAATCTCGTGCAGTCGCCGTTTCATGCAGCGCAATAATTAAAGCTTAAATGGGTCAACTATTATTTGTTCATCTTCATGTCCCGTGGCGAGGGCGAATGCCTTTCACAAAT
The DNA here is from genome assembly GCF_036898095.1 of Palaemon carinicauda. Lineage (NCBI taxonomy): Eukaryota > Metazoa > Arthropoda > Malacostraca > Decapoda > Palaemonidae > Palaemon > Palaemon carinicauda. Next base: position 117,274,863 of record NC_090732.1, read on the forward strand.
GCAACTACTATAGCGACACGCATGCAATCTACCCTTTGCATGGCCCGGAAACATTCACTCTTAAAAAAGAGGGACGCACAGCCTTTAAGGATCATTACATCTCACTTACAGACTCAATCTTAACCCAATTAACCCCACTGCCCAATTTCCTCCCCATCAAATAAATATTCTGCTGTTATAGCTCTTGGTTCATCACTATTGCTACGGTTGTCCTTTCGTTAAAAAGTGTGAAAAAAAAATTACGCCTTTACGTCATATGACACCACCTGCAGCACAGAAAAATAGAAAGATAGATACGTACATACACAAACAGACAGGCAGACAGGGAGAGGAAAGCACGGTCACAAACCCACCAACCCACAAACTAACTTCCTGTGTGAAGAAGCCTTTCACGTGAGGGATGGCATTCGCGGTTCGAAAAAGGAATCTTTCTCTCTTGTCGAAACACTCTCTGTGTCTTCCCGCCCTTGAAATTCAATCAGAAGGCGAAGAAAAGAACGAAGAAAACGGAAAAGAGAGCGAAGAAAAAAAAAAGATGTTGAAAAAATTCTCTAACCCCACGAAGTATCAAATCCTAGTTCATCATTTTGATTCAGATCGATTTTTGTCGACGAAAAACATGGATTCATCATTTCCATGAGAAGAGAGAGAGAGAGAGAGAGAGAGAGAGCGAGAGAGAGAGAGGAGAGATGAGAGAGAGAGAGAGAGAGAGAGAGATTCACTACCTTCAAGTGCACAGTTCTCCCATTCCTCTTCTACTATTTTATATTGAGCCAAACGTCTTTCCAAAAACTTTCTTTTTCAAAATCCCACTTTTAGAAGCTGTTTTCCTCTTTCACTTTCTCGGACTTGCGGTAAACTATTGGTCAGTAAAGTTTTTGACTCTCATCACCTCTCTTCCCTCATCCTCCCTCATTCAAGGGGGAGATGAAAAGAATGAGGAGAGTGAGAGAGACCTCGTCCACTGGCAGCTGGTTGGAGTGAAAGTGGTGTAGCTTGAGATGGTAGCACTAGATTATATGACGATATTGCTTATAACTGAAGCAACAGCTGGATTCAAAGATGGCAACAACAGATGGAGTACCAGATGTTCAATACGGAAAATGAACAGCTAAACCTATTTTAAGCAAAGGAAATCTTGTTCGATGTCAGAATCAAGCTATGATAAACATATTTGCTGAAAATAACAAGTAATTGGGTATTGGAAATTGTGAATCGTGAATGATATATCTAAGACCTCATTATGAGATTATGAATATGCACATTGGGACTGCAAGAATATATCCAAGAATGACTTCTAGTTAATTACAATCTGAAAACATGACCAATTAAATCAAGGGGAAAGGAGACGTAAATACATTTGAATTTGGAGCACAAAATGTCTGAATCAGGCTTAATGTGCAGCTCTGCACGAACCTAACAGAAAAAAACTATTCAATTAAAAAAAAAAAAAAAAAAACATCAATAAATGAAGGTTTGTACATCGAATGTTTCAAGACGAAATCAGATTTTCCGAATGCAAATAAAAAATAATATAAAGCACCCAATATATATGCACGAAAATAGAGAGAAAAAACTACTACCGTATATAAAATGTATATACATATATATATATAATATAATATATATATATATATATATATATATATATACATATATATATATATATATATGTATATACATACATATATATATATATATATATATATATATATATATATATATATATATATATATATATATATACACACTTG
>NC_090732.1:117294116-117304116 GCF_036898095.1 Palaemon carinicauda
ACTATTTATATTTTTTCTCCCAAATTATTCCTTAAATTATTTATACCAGTTCAAGGTGTAAAGGTAAAGATGCTAACAAAATATGTAAAATATGCAAATACTTAAGCATCCGTATGCTCACAAAAATTTCACTCAAGACTTCTTGGACTGTTTTTAAAGTTTCCTGAAATTTGCGTCATCCTTTATTCCTTTCTCCGCTTCTTTACCCTCCACCTCTTCCAATACCGTGTGTGTGCCCGGGTCCATTTCCATGGCAAAGGATTTCGGGAGTCAAGAGCCACCAACCAATAAACGAAGAGTAATTGTTAATCCTTGCCGAAATCTTCCGACCGAGCAACACATTCTTTGGAAAATTGTTCTCCAGTGACCTGGATCCCAGATTCGGCCCTTTGGATCGGTAAGGAGATAACACCACCATACTAATCCTCATACCTTCTTCTCTTTTCTCCCTAAAATAAGCATTCTCCTCCTCCTCCTCCTTTTCTTCCTTCCCTCTCTTTCACCGTCGCCGCCAACTCCCTCGGAAACACGTGTCCCACCGGTAGAGAGGAAAGGCTTCTGGATTGCCTCCAAAACTCCCTTCGCAAAAACCCGGCGACGTCGGATGGTGAACCAGACAACATTCTCGTTTGAATTCTCGTTTTAATAGTAAAACCTTTAATAGCAAACTTAGCCGTAATGAATTCCCCCCTCCCCCCCTCGGCCGGTTCAGAAGCCAGCAATTATAGAGAGAAGATCCATTGTCTGATGTTCCACGCCATTGCGTGTCAATAAATGACTACTTGGCAATGTTCAGCGGAAACAGCGATTGTAATAAGCGACACGAGTCTTGGAAAATGAGCGAGAGTAAAACGTCCTCAATGAATAAATCTAAAATGGGATTCTTCTTAGGTGTGGCTTAACAATATCACTATATAAGATGGATGTAATCCATAAACGTTCATGGCGAAATTACTAACACAATAGGCGCAGGCCTTCACGTGTGAAAAAAATATATAAACAATTTAATCATCCCCTTTAACAAAGTTCTTAGTTCATCTTTATTGGTTTTGTTAAGAAGTATCTTGATAGAACTATGTATAATGGTGTGAGTTCTATGGGACCGATCGAACGGCCAAGGTTATTTTTTACTACTAAGAAAAAAAAAAAAAAAAAAAAGTAGGATTTTATAACTCATGTCGATACGAACTTCAGATAAAAAGAGTGGTTTAATTAGTATTAACAGCTCTATTTTTTCAGAAAAAAAAGTGGTTTAAGCGTGCTGCAAACCTTATCAAAACAGTGCAAACAGCAATGTGCCATTACAAGGTGTAAAAGCAAACCAGCTTCCATTTCTTTGTACAGTAAATATTTTCTAGATACTCTAATCTTATTTTTCACTTAAATAACCAGAGCAATTCCCATAAGAGGAATACTAAAAATATCCGATGTTCCATTTCTCCTTTGCTTTAAAACAAATGCCTAGTCTTTGCTACCTTGACTTGCGAAATCGAATCTTGGATCCAAAACTGATACATAATTTCAACAAGGTCTTTCAACTAATGGTGTGACTAGATAATATTAAACAAAAAACAAGCGATCATTACCAAAATTATACAGTTATTTTATACAGGTTTTGGAACAAGTAAGATTCATATCGCTAATCATATCCCTCTATGGTATAAATAGATTTATGAAATCATATCAAGTTAAAACTGAAATTAGGTATCATTGTCTTACTGAAGTAAATACCCAGTTTTGATATATATATTAATACATTAAATGACATATTTTGAACACCATAGAATTAGAGCTTCAACATATAAGCAACTCATGGATAACAGCAAAAAAAAAACATATGTATTCGACCAAGCGACCATTCGGTAGAAATCAAACAAAACTATAAATAGCAAATGAAATAGAGAGAGAATATCCCATTTGCTTAAAAAAAACCTCAGAAGTTTAAAGGAGTGAAGAATGACCGAGTATCAGCGTGAGGGATTCAAACCCCCTCCCCCCCAAAACATCTCCTCGACGCTGTCAGGGATCTCCGGCGGGGGTTGTCGTACTAACCACAATTTACTGGGCAATTAATCTCCCGTGTTGGCGGCTGTTCTTCTTAATCCGGTTTCACACCACCGCAAATACTGCAAACAGTAAACCCCCCTCCCCTCCCCACACCAAAACCTAATCCTTTCCCACCCCTAACGGGATTTTTCGAATGCATATTATCGTCTTCCATTAAAGCCCAAAGACACAATCAGGGTGATTTTAATAGAATGAAAAAGGTCTGCTTCCATTATTGTTTAGATTTAGATTGATTTTCCATCAATGGATCATCAAAACATCAGTGCCCTGCATAAATCTTTTATTAGTTTCTTCATTATTACACAGGTATTTATAAGGACTAACAAAAAAAAAAAAAAAAAAAAAAAAAAAAAATCGAATACAGAAAGGCTTCTTTCATGAAATGCTTAATGATAATAATTTACGACAATAATAATAATAATAATAATAATAATAATAATAATAATAATAATAATAATAATAATCACTCAACAAAAGAGAATAAAATAAAACTTCAAACTGGAAAAGTACAACTGTTTATATGATAGGAATATTTTTTTTTTCACATCAAGATATCTAGATACTAAAAAAGATGGTATTAGTCCAAAAGTTTCCGAAAAGATTTAATGAAATAAAGCCATTTTTTTCTTATAAGTGGAGGAGGTGTCATCCAAGTAGCATCACAATAGAAAGCAACCAGCTAAGTAACTTGATAAAGATTAAGCGATACATGAAATGGAGATAAAGAAATAGATGAGTTTAAATGATCAAAATGAAACCTTATAATTAATCTCTCTCTCTCTCTCTCTCTCTCTCTCTCTCTCTCTCTCTCTCTCTCTCTCTCTCTCTCTCTCTCTCTCTGGGAAAGATAATCAATGGTAATTAAAAAGTTACGACCCAATATTTTAAGTCTTATGAGGTCACCGTCATTAACGGACTACGTTAAAATGGCCTCCATGACCGACTAATATTGATTATTTAAACTTCCAACTCATAAAAAAAGAAAAAAAAAAAACATTCATAATCAAGATACTTAGCAAAACCAAAATCTAATCCGTTATTAGTGTTTTGGTATAAAAAATAAATGACAAAAAACATATAGTATTTGCATACCAGAAGTAATCAGAGACTTTTTGACATTTAAGTGCCAATAATTGTTTTGTAACGCAGTATACTTAATTTTTATTTCTTTGCTTGCAATAATCAACTTCAGTGATACTAATTGAATTTGAATACAGCCATTTAAAACATTACTTAGGTCATATTTATTAGCGAAAGTCTTTTCAAAATATCAACGTCAAGTGAATACACGCACACTACCCTTACTTTGGTTCTCAATTGCTATAGAAATTTATCTACCTATCTATATTTGTATATATATATATATATATATATATATATATATATATATATATATATATATATATATATATATATATATATATAGAGAGAGAGAGAGAGAGAGAGAGAGAGAGAGAGAGGAGAGAGAGAGAGAGAGAGAGAGAGAGAGAGAGAGAGAGAGAGAGAGAGAGAGAGACTATAATTTTATCTAATCAATAGGAAGTTCACACAAACACTAGACTATTTCTTTAAAAAATACAATTTCTCAATTTACAAGAAAAAACTTTCAACTGCGAAAGACCATTAAAAGCCCGTCCATCATTATCGATCGCAACATTGGTGAATTATAATCAAGACTAGAAGGACGTGATTCCCAGCAAATCTTTACTTTCATCTTCACGTATCACAATGTGATGAGTCACCAACAATAAGCTGAAATTCTTGTTTATTTTTCCTTTCCATGACAAACATTATGCAAATTATCTACTACTACTACTACTACTACTACTACTACTACTACTACTACTACTATTAATAATAATAATAATAATAATAATAATAATAATAATAATAATAATAATAATAATAATAATGATAATAATAATGAACATAATTTTGCCATGTTGAAAATCTTCATAGCTCAAATCACCAGTGAAATATCATGACTTGAATCAACGGTTCTTTTTAGTAACTTCTCCTCTTCATTCATTCAAGTTCATATCAGATGAAATATTGAGACGACGAGAATGATATATCAGTACTAAGTAAAATCGACAACAGACTAATTTCAATCCGATTATTATCTGTAAACACACTAACGTAATCCTAAACTTATTTACTTTTTCCTTTTCTATTCATCCAAGCATCAAGCTTTTTGACGATCATTTGTTGAAATCACAAATGAATTAGAATTATAAAGGCCCCGGGAAAGACAGCCGATCAGATTTGATTTTTTTTTTTTTTTTTTTTTTTGCAACAACACCTTTCAATTTCTGAAAAAAAAAAATCTTCTTTTCACTTTATGAAGCAAAAGTATTTTCAGGTACGTACCACAGTTTTAGGCTATCTTTCTGGAAGTGTAGACCTGTGAAAATTATACGCAATCTCCCTGTCAAATCAAATAAGCCCTAATATTAACGATACACACAAAAATTAGTATAAATATGTACTTGGAATATAAAACGCGCACGCACACGCGCACACACACACACACACACACACACACACACACATATATATATATATATATATATATATATATATATATATATATATATACATATATATACACACACACACACATATATATATATATATATATATATATATATATATATATATATATATGCACAGTATATATATATGTGTGTATATGTGTTTGTATATATATACAGTACATATATATATATATATATATATATATATATATATATATATATATATATATATATATATATATATATGTCAAAAATACCTCTTAATATTGAATTATCTCTGCCTCGGGATCAGAAACCCAAGGGGAATCAACTTTATGATGATTATTTCTTATTGCCCGTGGATTTGAACTAGGACAAAAAATTAAGGTTTCAGTGACTTACCAGTCAGTTTCCTTAGTATGAGTTCGAATCCACGGCCAAACCGAAGCTATTATCATATATTATTGTTATTATCATTATTGCTTGCTAAGCTACAACCCTAGTTGGAAAAGCAGGATGCTATAAGCCCAGAGGCTCCAAATTGGAAAATAGCCTAGAGAGGAAAGGAAACTAGAAAATATTAAATTTTCTAATAACAGGAACAACATTAAAATAAATATTTTCTATACAAACTATAAAAACTTTAGGAAAACAAGAAGAGAAATTAGATAGAATAGTGTGCCCGATTGTACCCTAAAGCAAGAGAACTCCAGCCCAAGAGAATGGAAGACCATGGTACAGAGGCTATGGCATTACCCAAGACTAGGGAACAATGGTTTGATTTTGGAGTGTCCTTCTACTAGAAGAGCTGCTTACCATAGCTAAAGGGTCTCTTCTACCCTTAACAAGGGGAAAGTAACCACTAAACAATTACAGTCCAATAGTTAACTCCTTGGATGAAGAAGAATTGTTTGGTAATCTCAGTGTTGTCAGGTGTATGAGGACAGAGGAGAATCTGTAAAGAATAGGCAAACTATTCGGTGTATGTGTAGGCAACGGGAAAGTGAACCGTAATCAGAGAGAAGTATCCAATGAAGTACTGTCTGGCCAGTCAAAAGACCCCATAATCCTCTGGCGGTAGTATCTCAACGGGTGGTTGGTGCCCTGGCCAACCTACTACCAATATATATATATATATATATATATATATATATATATATATATATATATATATATATATATATATATATATATACGTGAAAGAACAATCCGTTCACAGTCCACTACAGGACAAAGGCCTCAGTCATGTCTTTATTCATGTCTGGAGTTTGGCCAGTTTTCATCACAACGTGGCCAGTGCGGATTGGTGATAGTGGTAGACGTTTGTCTGATCGCTCACAGCAAACCAAACCTAGTAGGGGTGTCCTGACTAGTACAGCTTTACTGATCATGACGATACACAAACCCTTCAGGTATCCCCGGTCATAAAAGGGATATATATATATATATATATATATATATATATATATATATATATATATATATATATATATATATATATATATATTATATATCATATATATATATTATATATCATATATATATAATATATATATATTATATAATATATATATATATATATATATATATATATATATATATATATATAGAGTATTTATCATCATCATCTCCCTACGCCCATTGACGCAAAGGGCCTCGGTTAGATTCCTGATCTACTTCACGCTTCATAGTCCTCGACCGTGTAGGCCTGGATCTTCAAACTCTTCTAGGGCCTTGTGGAGCCAAGCTGAACGTTTGGTGAACTAATCTCTCTTGGACAGTACGAAGAGCATTCCCAATCTATCTCCATCTACCCTTCACCATAATCTCATCCACATATGGCACTCGAGTAATCTCTTATAGTTTCATTTCTAATCCTGCCCTCCCATATAACTCCCAATATTCTTCTTATGGCTTTGTTCTCATTTCCGTATAGTAACACAGATCTAACTAAACATATATAGTGTCTGATTTTTATATGTAATTTCAGGCGATTTGATTTACAGATTTTACTTAACCTAGGCATTGTCTGATTTTTTCTTTCAATCTTTCATTAAAATCCAATTTTAAAGACCCTGTATTATAAATCAGAGTTCCTAAGTATTTAAATGATTCTACCACATTATTCCTCGTGTGTGCAAGTGTGTGTTTATATATTTATATATATAAAACCACCCACACAAATACATATCTCTTGACATGTGATCAAGATTATCAATATCCATACGTACCAATATTCAAGTAAAGAATATGTTTTTGATAAAATCGGAAAAATCACCATAAAACGCTGAAAAAAATAATACTCCTTTACCTACAAAGAAGCATAAAAATTGGAATACCTTTATAAAGTGAACCATAACACCTTTAGAGTCGGCCTTCCAAAAATCAAATCATGGCGTGCCGATGAATAGTTAATCTCTTCAAATCGAATCAATCAAAAGGCGGCAACATAACGCCAAATTACAAAATAAGAAGCCTCCACTATTCAATTATAACCACATAACGTGGGCATATTAGCGGGTGTGCGTGCATAAGCGTGTAGGGAAATGTAAATGTCAGAGATGGATTGACAAATGACGTGCAAACCGAGCTATGCCGTCGGCATGGGCAAAGAATTACCTGACTAGGCACATTATCTGAGTCCAACTGCCGGAGACTAGCAAAGGAATCAAGGTATTCAATTGGCTATAAAACAAAAACGGAGGCGACTACTAATAAAGAAAGTCGAATCTTGGGAAAAGCGAAATGCTGTTATGTCAGCACCTAATCATATCCGCGAGCGGTGTGCAAATGACACCCTAAACGATGCGTATTGCATTAATGTGACAACTAACAAAACTACTTATATCCAGTGGCAACTGTCATACAATGCTTGATTTCCAATGGAACTTACTCTTTATCCCCTGAATTTCATTCGCTGAAACTCGATACCAAATACATGTATTGTCATACAAAGACGAGCATCCCCAAACCGAATAAAATGATAAACAAAAGAATAACATTAGGTAACGTGGGTTATCTACGTAACCAAAAATATACGATAAAATAAACAAATTAATATCAATCAAGCGTTCACATTAACAAAACATTTTCGAATTTTCTTCTGCTTCTCATCTATCTTTTACGCCATGGGCCCGCTCTCTATCCCCCTTTCTTTCGCTTCAAATCCCAATTATGCACCGATCGGAATATGTTTATAACTCTCTTTTTTTGCATCTTCACGTCTCTTTACTGTCCATTTCATACTTTCACCAAATTGAAAATTTTCCAGTTATACCCCTATTCTTCTCTTTATTAGCCTATGCCCTTTATTTCCTTCTCCAATCCATTTATCTCCCCTTTCTCTCCCCTCACCTTATCCTTTTCCACTGCGAAGCCTTCTGTAACTCGTGGGAGTGTGTCTTTTCCGACGTTTACGACCTCACCTTTTCTTAAAAAAGTGACACCCTCTCCCGAACCGAATGTCTCCCCTCCCCCTTTTCCTTACCCCGTCAAATATACATAGCTCCTCAATGTCTCTTGAGGTAGAACAACAAGAGGGGCGGAGCTGGAAGAAAGAGAGGAGAGTAATGGAAGAGGAGAAGACAAGGAGGAGAGGAGAGGAGGCGGCGGCCAGAATAGAAATCACTTACCCTGTCTTCGTCTCAGAAGTCACGGATGGGAATGAAAATATGAGGACAAGTTGAAGGAAAGTGAGGGGAAAAAGAACAGCTCGAGCTGAATTTTAAATTTTCTTTTTCTTAATCTCCGAGAAAGAAAATAGCAATGAGAAGAGAAAAAATAGAAAGACGGGAGAGCGTAAGGGTTCAAGGTAGGAGGCAAAGATGAGGAGGCTCAAGAATGAGACAAAAAGACGCTCTCCTCTTTCAAATTCACGGTTCATTATCTCTTAAATCTTGGGGAAAGCTTCGTTGTTATCTTCGATGTCATTGAAATTTCACACTCTGTTAATTTGACTCTCATTTCTCTTTCTATGTTCTATAAATAAACGGGAACCAAGACAGGATTGAACCCCCCCCCTTCTCTCTCTCTCTCTCTCTCTCTCTCTCTCTCTCTCTCTCTCTCTCTCTCTCTCTCTCTCTCTCTCTCTCTCATGCTCACAATTAATTTTGTATGTAGTATCGTTACTACACCATACACATATCGGGTTTCGCAAATAATGTCCATAAAAACCGATTAAAAACAGAGCCATTTATACATCTATAAACAATCGCACGCACACTCTTATACTGTATATACGTCTACAAAATAATCATTACTTCTCAATCGAAAGTTAAAAAGGGCAAAATTTTCAAGAGCAACCAAGCTGTAACTATAGATTTGGGAAAAGGTCTCAAGTTCCAGCCATTTACTAAGGAAAATACCAATAAATGTCCTAATGAGCTCGAAGTCAATTATGTTCAGCTAATAGGTTCCCTTCAGTGACAACACAAGTTAATCACGATCTCTCTCTCTCTCTCTCTCTCTCTCTCTCTCTCTCTCTCTCTCTCTCTCTCTCTGAGATGTCAATAGCAGTGGTTGCTATAACGGCATTTCACTATCAATCTTTCCCTAGCTCATCTCTTGACAGTCTGTGAGCCTTCTGTCAGTTTGTGTCTACCAATCGTATTAACTATCAAATAATGTTCCTACAATCTTCTTTTCAAGTTTCCTCGACTGAGCGCTGCTTAATCATGATGTCTCTCTCTCAACTCAGAATTCTGAGACGCAAGCCGCCCGGATAACTTCATTTACCTGCGACAAGAGAGACGTTAGCTTCAAAGTAAAGCACCCAAGCCCATCCCCCCCCCCCTCAACCACAGCCCAGCCTCTCTACCATCTTCCAAATTCTTGCTTCATAACATACGATCTCGTAATAATGAAATCCATGCCAATATCATATCACACGGCAAAAAAGAGGAAAATATATATTTGGATGTTATATTATTGGAGAAAGATACCAGTCTAAAGAATAATAAATGAAATAAATGTCGAGTGATGAAAGCAGTTAGTTAATTTGTATCCTAAGGAGGACTGTATATGAACAAAAGGATAAAATCCTTCATAGATAATAGAGAGAACACACCTGAAAAATGGAAGCTTACATTAGTCATCAGGTAATCAATGGAGCACGGCATGGGGCTAGCAACCTCATACCAAAGAGATGGCATCTTTTGAAACTATTCAAATAAGCTACAAACATATTTTGATATTGAATTCACTCAGCCTCAAGATCATAGAGAAAGAGGATATTAATCTTATGATAAATGTTTTTGCCCAGGCAAGGATTCGACCATTTGTTGAATCAAAAGCGAAGTAACAGTCTTCTATCATACCCCTTCGGTAAAGAATTGTCGACTGACACTTCATTTTCAACTGGACAACGGTTCTAATCGTTGCCTGGTCAGATATTCCTATGATAAAATGAACTTCACCTT